>NC_064244.1:16119542-16409063 GCF_003254725.2 Canis lupus dingo | reverse complement strand
CATATTGGGCTCCCCATAGAGAGCCTGCTTCTCCCTCTTCCATTGTCTCTGCCTCTCTGTGTGTGTCTCTTGTGGTGAATAAATAAAATCTTTAAAAAAACTTGCCTTGGTTGTACTAACTGGAATGGGAGGCAGCTACTTTCTGATTAGTTATTAAGAGGTCATATTCCTTCATGAATAAAAGACAAAAACAGGCACAATGCTTCACATGCTCATTCATGCCCTTGGGTCCAGAAGCAGTAGTTCGATTTTTTAATGAATAATGTGAGCTTCAGTCCTTTATTCCAACTACGGCATGGGCATTTCTATTTGGGTATTTCATTCTCTTCAAACTCAATCTGATCCAAACCCAAGCTCCTCATAAACTGACCTGCTTCCTTTCCTAGCCATTTCTTTGCTGCTTCCAAGATACTTCCAAGGATAGTATCCTATTCAAAGCCCCCAGCACACTCTGATCACTGCAAACCCCCTGGTTACTGGTCTTCTGTCTCTTCCCAGTCTGATTCATTATGTAGACCACCTACTGCTGGACTCAACTTTCTAAATCCCTGCTTTCATCATCCTGATCCCCTGGCTGGGCTCTGATCAAAATCCCAGGTGTAGAAATAGGCATCCTGCAAGGAGGAGGCACACCTGGGAAGATGGCCCTGGGGATTGACCCCAGATGCTTCCATTATTGCCTCAAGGACCCAGGAACAAGACCAGCTGAGATGAAGCACTTCAGAGTAGCGGCAGACATCTACAAGCCCGCTTGCTAATAATCTCCCATCTGAGCCTGGAGGTAATGCCAGAGTAGTATTGACATCTTATCCTCAAGTGACAAGGAAATGCCTATAAGGGAGATAGAGCATGATTCTAGACCCAGTCTCTGTGATCCCTCCAAACTACCTAAAATCTTAACCAGTCACATTCTTGGCATCACTCTATAGCCTCCTCAATTTTCTCCTGGATTTATTTATCCTATAGTATTAAGTTCCATACCCAATCCTTCTCCAATCCACACAGTAATAGATTTCAATAGGCTTGAAACCTTGTGTCCAGAAATTCATTCTTCAGTTTCATGATAGGTATAATGTGTATGAAATGCAGACTACTTATAGTTACAACTGTTCAACATTTTCTCTCACTTGACTGAAGTGTACCCATTTGTATTAACTTACAATACTATAATACTTGTGACTAATCCACATTTCCAAACAAAATAAAATTCTGCAACTCTCCTCCTATTTCATAAAGGGGTTCTTTGTGAATGTAACTGGTTGAGTAGTAAAACTTCCACATTTTACAAAACTTCACAGAATCAGTGTGGGATGCACCTTAACAAACTATCTTCCCCAATTGCTGGAATCGATCCAAAGCAAAACATTTTAATTGCGAGATTTTAAAGCAGCCCTGGCCAGGGGAAAAATAATACCCATAGAAAGCTAGCATATACAGCAATAAAATTGCATATCTACATGGAGAAAGGGAACAGGAAAGGGAGAGGGTAAGAGAAGGTGGGAAAGATGTCAAGAGCAGAAGGAATGACTCTGGCTCACAGGGAGGAAAAACTGCTCTCAAGGAGCTGAGCATGAAGAACAGCACAGCCTGGCCCTTTGGGAACCCATTCTCTCCCCATCACACCTCCTGAGCAGAGGGTTGAGAGACAAGCCTGTACTCACTGGCTAGGCACTCTGCAAGACATAGAAGTGAGTTTAATATGGTCTTTTCATTTGAGTAGCTGACAAGACAGACAAGTTGAACCATAAAGATAGCAGAAGAAAGAATGTGTTTCTTGCTAAGGAAGCTGAAAAGGTGGTTTATTGCTTCTTTTAGAACTCGGGTACAGAGTCATCTGTTATGTGTGTGGGGGGAGGAAGAAGTTGGAAGGTTAAAAAGTAAAAATGCAAAGTCTTCATTAGTTTAAAAATTAAATTGTATTCTAAAAATCTAGATTAAAAGAATATATGCATATATAAAACTTGTAAGTTGAAATGAATGTATGTCAAAGCCAAATAATTAAATATAAATTCCCTTTACTTACATGCCAAGATCTGAGCTCATAGCTCTGGATAAATAACAAGCTATAGTTCATTGACCTGTTTGGGTATTAATGAGCTCATCAAATTTTTTTCAACAATTACAGACATTGCTGTACTTGGAAAATGGTAAGTAGAAAGTCAGGTCAACATTAACATTTTTCTACTAGTGTAAGTCTACATTTAAGGCATAAGTCTGCAATTAAAATGTCAGGTGTATTATTTTGAGATTACCTAGAGACATTCAATTTTGCATTTCATAGACTTTTAATATCCTTTTGTGTCCCCATATAAAACATTTATCTGTGTCAAAAAGCTTGAAATCATTTGTAGATATACTTTTTCTTTTATTGGCTATGTTAAGAATATCTACCTGTGGGAACTATAATAATTCCAAGCAATTTACTGTCTGGCCAAAAGTATCACATTTGCACATGATTTATTGATGAATAACTTGTGCAAGCTTAAGTAGCACTTCATCAATAAATGTTTTCCTTAGCTGTTCTGGGACAGAAATAGTGCATCCCTTTTTGGCCTGATTTATATGGACTTATCCTAAATAGTCGAAAAACTCAAGATAGTTATCCAATAGTTAGGCTATTACGAGAAACGCTCATTGCCATGTTCACTGGGAGGATATTATTAAGGATGTCATTCACTACCACACTCACTGTCTGCTTCATTAAGTCCTCAGGGAGAAAATTCTTTCTGCTCTTAGTACCAGGATCAGTTACACACATTGGCAACTGGGCTATTTTACCTCATGATGGTAAGAGTCTTTCCCTCATGGTATTAACTCTGTATTTCCCTCCTTTTATTGGTTGCTAGAAAATTTAAAGCAAAAGTTGAAGGCCAGCTTTGCAAGTCCAGAAGACTCCACACCATATGTTGTCTATAATAATAATAATATGTAACAGAAGCCATTATTATTACTAACGAGTACTGAGTACTTTCTGCTAAGCACTTTATATGTGTCAGATCTTTTTCATAATAATCATAAAACATGAGAACCTTTGTTTTTGCCAACTTGACCAATGAGAAAACAAACTGAAACTCACAGAGGTCAGTCAAATACCTCAAGGCTACTGAGCCAGTAAGTGGCAGACGCCTGACCCAATTAGAATCTTTCTAACATGGAAGGTCATGCTTCTAACTGCTCTGGTAGTGTGCCTCCTGGTCCATCCATGCGTCTTTCCTGTTGACTCTTTATTTCCTTTGACTAATGAAATAAAGTTAACAGACCAGAATTATTTGTATAAACACCAGGGCTCCCATCTGGCTCAAGTTGTTCAAGTGCTAGATGGCAAAATTCTCTGATGCATTTCCCTCCCCTCCCCCCCCAGAGTGACATGTGCTTTATGAGTACAGGAGAGATGGTGGGAAGATCCACGGACCTTCCTACCATCAGGAAGGTCTTCTGAGTCTGAACATTGGTGCTGTGCATGCTAGGCTGAACCACTATGCTGACTGCATGATTTGTATGCAAAGACGCCCACCAAGGGCATGTGCCTGACCATGGGGCCTGACCTCCAGCCTGTGCTCCAGATAGTTTCCAAATTCCTAGGATAGGAATATTCAAGATCCCAGAATAAGATCTCCAAATTCTTAGGAATTCTTGAAATGATAATCATTCCATGTTTTTTCCCAAATTGTATTTATATATTTTTAGGTGATAATGATGATCCTAAAAGTTTTCCATAATAATAAATAGTATATCATTTTTTGTAATAGATATGCTAAAAATTTCAGAGGTTTTCTATTAAAAAAAAACCTCAAACATATCTATTGCAATAACATGAAAAATGATCTCCACTAAAAGAGGGGAACATTACCACGAAATAAATGCCAAATCAAAGCCATTTTAAAAATTGAAGTTGATATAAAAATATTTACTATTTAAAAGATATTATTCTTAAGATGAAATTTTAAAACAAAGCATTTAATAACTAGGCTTTCAAAAGCATAGTACCTAAGGTGGGCATTAGGATTTGCTTCACAGAAGCTCCCATCCTTTTTTAATGATGAAAATCTTTGATTTGCTTGCCTGGATCCTGGTCTGGCCATTGAAATCTATGTTGCAGTGGAGAATTAGAATACTTTTTCCCAATTTCTTGACTAATTTTTCTTGGGATTCAGGAAAACATAGATTTTTTTTTCCTGAGAAATACAGAGAATTGCAGCTGGGACCATGCTAAGAAAGGGGGCATATTTTTCTTCTAAAGCAACTTTCTCAGCTACAAAGCTGTGTCCATGCAGAGGATGTTTATTGAATTCACAAAAATGTATGTATAAACTATTTTACCTGTCAGCTTTGAAGGACCTCAAGGGCACCAGAAAAGTAGCCTTAAGTAATTTAGGAGCCACATAAATATCTTTACATATTGCAAAGCCACTGGCAAATGCCCTTGATTCACTCAATCATGTAGAAAAGCTGGAGGAAACTATGAGTTAAGTAAAAATGTTTTTACGAGTACTTCTCAACTATTGCTTTAGTCCTGGCCTACCTAGACATTATCAGTATCAGTTATCCACTGATATTAATCTGGGTTTTGGCAAATCATTTTCCCTGCCCTGCCCCCATTCATGTCTTAAATACATTATATAGGCCATTATTATGTAACATGTGTTTACACATATTATGTTGAGAGTAATGAAAAGGGACTGATACATATTTTAAGTATCTACAATGTACCAAACACTATCCACATCTTTCAAATATGCTTTACCAACCCTGAAGTAATCCTATAGGACAGGTATTAACCTATTTTCCATAGGTTAAGAAAAATAAGGCTCAAAGCTATAATCAACAGCTATACTGTTGGTAAGTAACACAGCCTAGAAATTATAGTCCAACTTTAAAACAAATCCATGTTCTTGATGCCACAGCATACTGCAAGGTGTAAAATGATGGCAAGTCATAATAGCTGCTGGCTACCATGGCCCAGGGGAAAGGGTTGGTACCAGGCAGACCGGCTGCTCCACGAGGACTAACCGTGCTATCCTCAGGGTAATAAGACCTTCCCCTGTGCACACAGGGTAATAAGACCATTCCCCATGCACATTTAAATAATAACGGGAGTTTTTACTACTCTTATTTGAAAAAAAAAAAAAAAAATATATATATATAATCAATTTGGAAGTAGAATATACATTTTTAGGAAAGGAATTAAAAGAATCATTGTAAACACAATACAAAGAGGTTTGTCTTACCTTTAAATATTTCACCAGTTTCTGAATTTGCCAATATTCAGATGGCAAATCTGCATTTGCTTCCTGACGACGATCAGGTGGTTCTTCATCTTCCTCATTCTCTGAGGAGCTGTCACTAAGAATTTCCTCAATCTTCTCAGCACTCTTACTAAGAACAATAACAACCACCACATATAATAAACATATTTATGCTACAAAATGGATGTGGTTATAATCATTAATATTTCAGCAATATGAACATAAGCAATGTATAAGGCACCAATACCTTCTGAGTTCTAAAGATCTTTGCTAAGATCTAAGCAAGGAGATGAATAAATCCCTGTCTCTGTACCAGGTGCAGTTCATTATTATTGCTTTGTATGCAATAATAATAAAGAAAATAGTAAGAAATGAACAAAGGCATTAAGTATAAGTCCTATGGCTGTGCTGTACAAAAAGGCAGCCACGGGGGAGGGGCAAGATGACGGAAGAGTAGGGTCTCCAAATCACCTGTCTCCACCAAATTACCTAGAAAACCTTCCAATCATCCTGAAAATCTATGAATTCGGCCTGAGAATTAAAGAGAGACCAGCTGGAATGCAACAGTGAGAAGAGTTCGCGCTTCTATCAAGGTAGGAAGACGGGGAAAAAGAAGTAAAGAAACAAAAGGCCTCCAAGGGGGAGGGGCCCCGCGAGGAGCCGGGCTGAGGCCGGGGCGAGTGTCCCCAGGACAGGAGAGCACCGTCCCGGAGGAGCAGGAGCTGCACCGACCTTCCCGGGCGGAAAGGGGCTCGCAGGGAGTTAGAGCAGGACCCAGGAGGGCGAGGATGCCCTCGAGTTCCCTAAGACAGTAACAGAGCAACTGCGCGCCCAGGAGAGTGCGCCGAGCTCCCTAAGGGCTGCAGCGCGCACGGCGGGACGCGGAGCAGCTCGGAGGGGCTCGGGCGGCGGCTCCGCGGAGGGGGCTGCGCGGCCCCGGGAGCAGCTCAGAGGGGCTTGAGCAGAGGAAGAGGCTCCGTGCGGAGGGGGCTGCGCGGTTCCAGGAGCAGCTCGGGGGGGGGGGGGGCTCGGGCGGCAGCTCCGCGGAGGGGGCTGCGCGGCCCGGGAGCGCGAATCCAACAGCGCAGGCTCCGGAGCACAGGGCGCCGGGACACAGCCCAGGATCCGGCCTCCCCCGGGACAGGCAGAGGCCGGGAGGGCCCAGGACAGCGAGGACGCTCCTGCCCGAGCTGAGCAGATCAGCGGCCCCGCCCGGGAGCCTCCAGGCCCTGCAGACGGAGTTCCTGCCGGAGCTGAATCCAGGTTTCCAGAGCTGCCCCGCCACTGGGGCTGTTCCTCCTGCGGCCTCACGGGGTAAACAACCCCCACTGAGCCCTGCACCAGGCAGGGGCACAGCAGCTCCCCCAACTGCTAACACCTGAAAATCAGCACAACAGGCCCCTCCCCCAAACACCAGCTAGACTGACAACTTCCAGGAGAAGCCAAGGGACTTAAAGTACACAGAATCAGAAGATACTCCCCGGTGGTTCTTTTTTTTTGTTTTGTTTTGTTTTGTTTTGCTTTTTGATTTGTTTCCTTCCCCCACCCCCTTTTTTTTCTCCTTTCTTTTTCTTTCTCTTTTTCTTCTCTCTTTTTTTTTTCGTTTCTTTTCTTCCCTTTTTTTTCTCTTTCTCTTTTCTTTCCTTCTTTCTTTCCTCTCTTTTTCTCTTATTCCCAATACAACTTGCTTTTGGCCACTCTGCACTGAGCAAAATGACTAGAAGGAAAACCTCACCTCAAAAGAAAGAATCAGAAACAGTCCTCTCTCCCACAGAGTTGCAAAATCTGGATTACAATTCAATGTCAGAAAGCCAATTCAGAAGCACTATTATACAGCTACTGGTGGCTCTAGAAAAAAGTATAAAGGACTCAAGAGACTTCATGACTGCAGAATTTAGAGCTAATCAGGCAGAAATTAAAAATCAATTGAATGAGATGCAATCCAAACTAGAAGTCCTAACGACGAGGGTTAACGAGGTGGAAGAACGAGTGAGTGACATAGAAGACAAGTTGATAGCAGAGAGGGAAACTGAGGAAAAAAGAGATAAACAATTAAAAGACCATGAGGATAGATTAAGGGAAATAAACGACAGCCTGAGAAAGAAAAACCTAGTTTAATTGGGGTTCCCGAGGGCGCCGAAAGGGACAGAGGGCCAGAATATGTATTTGAACAAATTCTAGCTGAAAACTTTCCTAACCTGGGAAGGGAAACAGGCATTCAGATCCAGGAAATAGAGCGATCCCCCCCTAAAATCAATAAAAACCGTTCAACACCTCGACATTTAATAGTGAAGCTTGCAAATTCCAAAGATAAAGAGAAGATCCTTAAAGCAGCAAGAGACAAGAAATCCCTGACTTTTATGGGGAGGAGTATTAGGGTAACAGCAGACCTCTCCACAGAGACCTGGCAGGCCAGAAAGGGCTGGCAGGATATATTCAGGGTCCTAAATGAAAAGAACATGCAACCAAGAATACTTTATCCAGCAAGGCTCTCATTCAAAATGGAAGGAGAGATAAAGAGCTTCCAAGACAGGCAGCAACTAAAAGAATATGTGACCTCCAAACCAGCTCTGCAAGAAATTTTAAGGGAGACTCTTAAAATTCCCCTTTAAGAAGAAGTTCAGTGGAACAGTCCACAAAAACAAGGACTGAATAGATATCATGATGACACTAAACTCATATCTCTCAATAGTAACTCTGAATGTGAACGGGCTTAATGACCCCATCAAAAGGCGCAGGGTTTCAGACTGGATAAAAAAGCAGGACCCATCGATTTGCTGTCTACAAGAGACTCATTTTAGACAGAAGGACACCTACAGCCTGAAAATAAAAGGTTGGAGAACCATTTACCATTCGAATGGTCCTCAAAAGAAAGCAGGGGTAGCCATCCTTATATCAGATAAACTAAAATTTACCCCAAAGACTGTAGTGAGAGATGAAGAGGGACACTATATCATACTTCAAGGATCTATTCAACAAGAGGACTTAACAATCCTCAATATATATGCCCCGAATGTGGGAGCTGCCAAATATATTAATCAATTATTAACCAAAGTGAAGAAATACTTAGATAATAATACACTTCTACTTGGTGACTTCAATCTAGCTCTTTCTATACTCGATAGGTCTTCTAAGCACAACATCTCCAAAGAAACGAGAGCTATAAATGATACACTGGACCAGATGGATTTCACAGATATCTACAGAACTTTACATCCAAACTCAACTGAATACACATTCTTCTCAAGCGCACATGGAACTTTCTCCAGAATAGACCACATATTGGGTCACAAACCGGGTCTGAACCGATACCAAAAGATTGGTATAGTCCCCTGCATATTCTCAGACCATAATGCCTTGAAATTAGAACTAAATCACAACAAGAAGTTTGGAAGGACCTCAAACACGTGGAGGTTAAGGACCATCCTGCTAAAAGATTAAAGGGTCAACCAGGAAATTAAGGAAGAATTAAAAAGATTCATGGAAACTAATTAGAATGAAGATACAACCGTTCAAAATCTTTGGGATGCAGCAAAAGCAGTCCTAAGGGGGAAATACATCGCAATACAAGCATCCATTCAAAAACTGGAAAGAACTCAAATACAAAAGCTAACCTTACACATAAAGGAGCTAGAGAAAAAACAGCAAATAGATCCTACACCCAAGAGAAGAAGGGAGTTAATAAAGATTCGAGCAGAACTCAACGAAATCGAGACCAGAAGAACTGTGGAACAGATCAACAGAACCAGGAGTTGGTTCTTTGAAAGAATTAACAAGATAGATAAACCATTAGCCAGCCTTATTAAAAAGAAGAGAGAGAAGACTCAAATTAATAAAATCATGAATGAGAAAGGAGAGATCACTACCAACACCAAGGAAATACAAACGATTTTAAAAACATATTATGAACAGCTATACGCCAATAAATTAGGCAATCTGGAAGAAATGGACGCATTCCTGGAAAGCCACAAACTACCAAAACTGGAACAGGAAGAAATAGAAAACCTGAACAGGCCAATAACCAGGGAGGAAATTGAAGCAGTCATCAAAAACCTCCCAAGACACAAGAGTCCAGGGCCAGATGGCTTCCCAGGGGAATTTTATCAAACGTTTAAAGAAGAAACCATACCTATTCTCCTAAAGCTGTTTGGAAAGATAGAAAGAGATGGAGTACTTCCAAATTCGTTCTATGAGGCCAGCATCACCTTAATTCCAAAACCAGACAAAGACCCCACCAAAAAGGAGAATTACAGACCAATATCCCTGATGAACATGGATGCAAACATTCTCAACAAGATACTGGCCAATAGGATCCAACAGTACATTAAAAAAATTATTCACCATGACCAAGTAGGATTTATCCCTGGGACACAAGGCTGGTTCAACACCTGTAAAACAATCAATGTGATTCATCATATCAGCAAGAGAAAAACCAAGAACCATATGATCCTCTCATTGGATGCAGAGAAAGCATTTGACAAAATACAGCATCCATTCCTGATCAAAACTCTTCAGAGTGTAGGGATAGAGGGAACATTCCTCGACATCTTAAAAGCCATCTATGAAAAGCCCACAGCAAATATCATT
Source organism: Canis lupus dingo (assembly GCF_003254725.2). NCBI lineage: Eukaryota > Metazoa > Chordata > Mammalia > Carnivora > Canidae > Canis > Canis lupus. Next base: position 16,399,230 of record NC_064244.1, on the reverse strand, counting down.
CTCAATGGGGAAGCACTGGGAGCCTTTCCCCTAAGATCAGGAACAAGACAGGGATGTCCACTCTCACCACTGCTGTTCAACATAGTACTGGAAGTCCTAGCCTCAGCAATCAGACAACAAAAAGACATTAAAGGCATTCAAATTGGCAAAGAAGAAGTCAAACTCTCCCTCTTCGCCAATGACATGATACTCTACATAGAAAACCCAAAAGTCTCCACCCCAAGATTGCTAGAACTCATACAGCAATTCGGTAGCGTGGCAGGATACAAAATCAATGCCCAGAAGTCAGTGGCATTTCTATACACTAACAATGAGACTGAAGAAAGAGAAATTAAGGAGTCAATCCCATTTACAATTGCACCCAAAAGCATAAGATACCTAGGAATAAACCTAACCAAAGATGTAAAGGATCTATACCCTGAAAACTATAGAACACTTCTGAAAGAAATTGAGGAAGACACAAAGAGATGGAAAAATATTCCATGCTCATGGATTGGCAGAATTAATATTGTGAAAATGTCAATGTTACCCAGGGTAATATACACGTTTAATGCAATCCCTATCAAAATACCATGGACTTTCTTCAGAGAGTTAGAACAAATTATTTTAAGATTTGTGTGGAATCAGAAAAGACCCTGAATAGCCAGGGGAATTTTAAAAAAGAAAACCATATCTGGGGGCATCACAATGCCAGATTTCAGATTGTACTACAAAGCTGTGGTCATCAAGACAGTGTGGTACTGGCACAAAAACAGACACATAGATCAGTGGAACAGAATAGAGAATCCAGAAGTGGACCCTGAACTTTATGGGCAACTAATATTCGATAAAGGAGGAAAGACTATCCATTGGAAGAAAGACAGTCTCTTCAATAAATGGTGCCGGGAAAATTGGACATCCACATGCAGAAGAATGAAACTAGACCACTCTCTTGCACCATACACAAAGATAAACTCAAAATGGATGAAAGATCTAAATGTGAGACAAGATTCCATCAAAATCCTAGAGAAGAACACAGGCAACACCCTTTTTGAACTCGGCCATAGTAACTTCTTGCAAGATACATCCACGAAGGCAAAAGAAACAAAAGCAAAAATGAACTATTGGGACTTCATCAAGATAAGAAGCTTTTGCACAGCAAAGGATACAGTCAACAAAACTCAAAGACAACCTACAGAATGGGAGAAGATATTTGCAAATGACATATCAGATAAAGGGCTAGTTTCCAAGATCTATAAAGAACTTATTAAACTCAACACCAAAGAAACAAACAATCCAATCATGAAATGGGCAAAAGACATGAACAGAAATCTCACAGAGGAAGACATAGACATGGCCAACATGCACATGAGAAAATGCTCTGCATCACTTGCCATCCGGGAAATACAAATCAAAACCACAATGAGATACCACCTCACACCAGTGAGAATGGGGAAAATTAACAAGGCAGGAAACAACAAATGTTGGAGAGGATATGGAGAAAAGGGAACCCTCTTACGCTGTTGGTGGGAATGTGAACTGGTGCAGCCACTCTGGAAAACTGTGTGGAGGTTCCTCAAACAGTTAAAAATATACCTGCCCTACGACCCAGCAATTGCACTGTTGGGGATTTACCCCAAAGATACAAATGCAATGAAACGCCGGGACACCTGCACCCCGATGTTTATAGCAGCAATGGCCACGATAGCCAAACTGTGGAAGGAGCCTCAGTGTCCATCGAAAGATGAATGGATAAAGAAGATGTGGTCTATGTATACAATGGAATATTACTCAGCTATTAGAAATGACAAATACCCACCATTTGCTTCAACGTGGATGGAACTGGAGGGTATTATGCTGAGTGAAGTAAGCCAGTCGGAGAAGGACAAACATTATATGTTCTCATTCATTTGGGGAATATAAATAATAGTGAAAGGGAATATAAGGGAAGGGGGAAGAAATGTGTGGGAAATATCAGAAAGGGAGACAGAACTTAAAGACTGCTAACTCTGGGAAACGAACTAGGGGTGGTGGAAGGGGAGGAGGGCGGGGGGTGGGAGTGAATGGGTGACGGGCACTGGGGGTTATTCTGTATGTTAGTAAATTGAACACCAATAAAAAATAAATTAAAAAAAAAGATAAAAAAAAAGAAAATACAACATATCAAAAACTTTTGTACACAGATAACAGCTAACACAGTGCATAAAGGGAATTATATAGCACTAAATGTTTGCATTGGAAAAGAGAAGTCTCAATTCAATAATCTAAACTTAAGTCTAAAGAAACTAGAAAAAAGAATAAAGTAAACCCAATGCAAACAAAAAAGGAAATACTAAAGAGCAGAAATCAATAAAATTATAACAGAAAAACAATTTGAAAAATCAGTAACAAAAAGCTGCTTAAAGAAAAGATCAATAAAATTGACAAAACTCTAGTATAACTGACAAGAAAAAGAAAAGACACAAATACCAGTACCAACAATGAAACATGGGATATCACTACAGATCCTGCAGACAACAAAAGAATAATAAGAGAAAACTATGAACAACTATACACACATAAATTTGACAATCTAGATAAAATGGACCGTTCTTTTAAAGTATAAACTATCACAACTTGCCCAATATGAAACACATAATTTGAATAGCACAATTATTAAGAGAATTTAATTCACAATTAAAAAACCCAAAACAGAAGTCTTTAGACCCAAATAGCTTCACTGTAGAATTTTACCACACAGAAGAACACCAAATTTTATATGATCTCTTCTAGAAAATAGAATAGGAGGGAACTCATTTTACAAAGCCTGATATCAAACCAAAGACAGTGCAAACAAAAACAAAAACCAATACAATACTCTCAAGATTGTGGATGCAAAAATTCTTAACATAATATTAAGCACATGTAATTCAGCTACCTATAAATAGGATGAGTGCACTATGACCAAGTGGGGTTACTACAGAGATGCAAGGCTGATTTGGTATTCAAAAATCAATCAGTGTAATCAACCACACTAACAGCCTATAGAAGAAAAATGACATGATTATACAATTGATGTAGAAAAAAGATTTGACCAAAATGAACACCCAAATGTGAATAAAAATGTTCAGAAAACCAAGAACAGAAGGGACCTTTATCAACTTGATAAAGAATATTTGTACAAAAACCTACACCATCATCATACTTAATGGTGAAAGACTAAATACTTTTCCCTTAAGATTGAGAACAAACAAGGCTATTGTTCACTTTGATCACTGCTGACCAATACAGCACTGGAACTTCCACTTCTAGTTGTAAATCTAAGAAAAAATGCACAAGACTTGTATGCTGAAAACCATAAAACATTAGTGAAAGTAATCAAATACTTAAATAAACCGAGATATATAATATTCATGGATTGGAAGATTCTACATAGTAAAAATATCAATTCTTCCCAAATTAATATAGATATTTAATGTAATTTCCAAGAAAATCATCAGTGATTTTTTTCTGTTGGAGATATAGCAAGATTATTCTAAAATTTATGCAGAAAGGAAAGGAACTAGAATAACTAAAAGCAATTTTTGAAAAAAAAAAAAAAGTGAGAGAAATCACTTTTCCAGACTTCAAAATTTACTATACAGCTACAGTAATACAGATTGTGTGGTAGTGGTGAGGGGCTAGATGAAAAAAAAAAATCAGTGGAATAGAACAGATACCCAGAATAGCCCCACATATGTACACCGAACTGATTTTGAAGAAAGATACAAAAGTAATTCAATGGTGGAAAGATAACCTTTTCATTAAATGGTGCTGGAGAAATTGGACCTCCACTTAAAAAAAAACAAAACAAAAAAACAACAACAACAACTAAATCTTAACCAAAGTCTCACACTAAAAATAAGAAAAAGGCCATAGGCTTTATAATGTAAAACTATAAACATTTTTAGAAAAAATAGGTGATAATCTTAAGGACCAAGGGCTTCATGAGGACTTCTTAGACATGACATCAAAAATACAACCCATACAGGAACCTGGGTAGCTCAGTCAGTTGAGCATCCGTCTCTTGGTTTGGGCCCAGGTCACAATCTCAGGGATGTAAGATTGAGCCCTGCACAGGGTCTGCCTGCTTGAGACTCTCTCCCTCTCCCCTTCTCTTCCCCATGCACTCTCTCTCTCTTTATCTCTAAAATAAACATATTAAAAATAAAAACAAAACAACCCATAAAAGAAAACATTGATAAATTGAACCTCATCAATAGTAAAACGTTATTCTATGAGAGAGACTCTATAAAAAGGATGAGGAAACAACTTACAGGGAGAAGGAAATATTTGCATACTACATATTCAATCAAGGATATCCAGAATAAAGAACTCTCGAAACTCAACATTTAAAAAGTGATCTGATTAGAACATAAAAAACAAAAGACAAAGAGACATTTCACTAGAGAATATATATGGATGGCAATAAGCCCATGAAAAGATGTTCAACATCACTAGCCATTAGGGAAATGCTAAGACCATGATGAAATAATACTATACATCTTGTAGAATAGCTCAAAACCAAAACCAAAAAAAAGTTTGGATGCAAAGGCAAGGATGAGGATAAACTCAGTTTCCCCTAAGTGTTTGATGGGAACTAAATGGTACAGCCAGTCTGGAAAAGTTAGATAGTTTCTTAAAAAGCTACACAATTATTATGTGTCAGCAATTGGGCACTTATCTTAGAGAAATGAAAACTTCATCCATATAAAAGCCTTTATATGATTGTTCATAGCAGCTTTATTTTTAATATCCAAAAGCTGCAAACAATGAAAATGCTCCCAATAGGTGAATAATTAAATAAATGATGGTACAACCACACCATGGAATGCTACTCAGCAAAAATAAATAAATAAATAAATAAATAAATAAATAAATAAATAAATAATAAATAAATAAAATAAAAAATAAAAAAAAAACGATTGCACTATGAACATATGCAACAACTTAGATGGATCTTAGGGGTATTATAGTGATGAAAACAAAGTCAATATCAAAAGTGTATAATTCCATTTACATGATATTCCCAAAATGATAAAATTATAGAAGTGGATAACAGGTTAATGGTTGCCAGGAGTTAGGATTATAGGGAAGAGGTGTGGGCATAACTATAAAGAGGTGGCAAGAGTGGCTTCCCAGTGGTGATGGAACCCTTCCACACACTGACTGACATGGTCATCACACACATCTACATGGAATAAAGTGATAGAAAATGATACATGCACATTATATCAATATCAGTCTCCTGGTTTCAGTGCTGTAGGATAGTTATGCAAGATGCAACCACTGGGAGAAGCTAGGTGAATGGTATGAGATTCCTCTGTACTATATTTGCAGCATTCTGTGAATCTGTAATTAATTCAAAATAAAAAGTTTTAAAAATAGTCAAATAAATCAAATAATTTATTATGTTGAACCCAAGAATATAGGATTAATGTAGTAGGGTGTCTTAAAGTTTCTTCTTTTTCTGTGTGCACAAACTTTATAATGTGAAATGTCTGCATTTCTTCCCACTACTACCCCAAACTTACTAACAAAAGTAGCTGACCCTCCTCCACATATGCCGCTTTTGTTGTCAAAATGAAAATGGAGTCAGAAGTTTACTAGCCTTCTATTGATGGCTGTTTTTTAAAATATTTTATTTATTTATTCATGAGACACAGAAAGAGAGAGAGAGGCAGAGACATAGGCAGTGGAAGAAGCAGGCTCCATGCAGGGAGCCCGATGTGGGACTAGATCCCGGGACTCCAGGATCACACCCTGGGCCGAAGGCGGCGCTAAACCGCTGAGCCACCCGCGCTGCCCTGATGGCTGTTTTAATGAGAAATAACATCTATCACTTTAGGATTGGCAGTGCCACCAGTGATGAGTAAAATGAGGCTCAGGAAGATGACTTACCCTTGCTATGATAGGATTGTTCAAAAGTAAGAGATCAGCAAAGAGCCCAGTTCTCCTATCACTCAACTCATGGCAATTAGCATTAAATTCATTTGTTTACAGAGAGTTAACTAGTACCAATAGATGCCTGTGTTTCAAGGAACTCTTCACTAAAAGGATATCTTGTAAATATATTCAAAGAAATTCAGTATTATCATTTTTATAACTAGTCAATACTAGTTGGTCCAAGGGTCCAGTAGAGGACCCCGATGTAATGATAAGAACACCAGAAATTTGCATGCTAACTAGCCCACTGGGTAAAGGGTGGCTTTAAAGGATGGTTCCTTTTAATAGATACGTACCGAACTAACTGTGCTCTTCCAGGTGAAACAGGTGGTCCTGACCTTCCAAGTCTTCCTCCATGTTTTTTCTCTTGAGTGTTTCTTAGTAAGCTTTTGTGCCTAAAAATATATTAACATTTTAAAATTAACTTATTGTGGATTGATAGGAAATTAAAAATAGAAATGTACATAAAGATTTCATCATTTTCATGCACCCGTGTGACATGTTTTCCTAATACAGAAAATAACTGTATGAGTTCCAGCCTCATCTGACACCTGGGATGTCCCTTCAGTCTTTCAGGCACATTTTGGCCAGTATTTCTTTTATAAGGACCAAGTACTAGGAACTGTCACTCTGCAGGCCCCTTCACTCGGAGCCTTCTACTCTGGGCACATCCTGCCCTGGGTGAAAGTTGCCTGGTTACTTCCCTTCCCCACCCGACTCTGCCACAGGACCTGGATCTGGTTTTCCAGGGATTCCCAGGTTTAGCATGGTCCTTGGCACATAGTGGGTTTTCATTACATAGTGGCTAGGTAAACTCATAACTGAAAAATGCCAGCACGTGGGAAGAGCGGTATTTTAAGATTCACCTTCCAGCATAACAGAGCAGCCTGTGTATTTGTCATTTTCACACTCCTTCAGATAGGAGTCACAGAGATCAAACACCTCAAAATTGATGAGAATTAGAGGAACAAGAGCATCTCCTTTTTCCCCAGGACTCCTTCCATCTGCTCTCTGGGTTTGCTGGCAACATGTACTCACTCCGTGGTTCTCAGAATCCCTGCAAGTGAGGGTCCCCTGTGACCAGCTGGGAGCCACTTCTTGCTTTACCCAATCGGGGACCGCATGGAACATTAAAAATAGGCTGAAATTTGTAAGCTATATGCTAATTTAAAAAGTGTCCTTGGCATCTCCGACTGCCGGCTTTTATGAAACACAGGGCCTTAATCTGTGCTTAGGTACCTATTTATAGACATCCCTAAGTGGAACTCGTTTTGTATGTCAGACATTCTTTAAATTAGTGTCCGCTTCACTTAAGCCTGTTAATATTTTGGAGGCTCTAGCCTTTCTATGGTATTTACTTAAAGTTGTTAATAGATAAGATGCTGTCTCTATCAAGATTTCCCTGATTCACTTCACATAATTTTAATCATTCTAAATTCACCTAGCACTTAACTTCTTCAGGTCCCTACCACTGCGTTTACATTGCCCGTGAGATTCCTCCATGTCTTTTATCATCTTTTTCACGTGATATTAGCCCTGACCTACCAATTGAGTCAATGGTGCTCTTGCCTTCCCTTCTGGTGCCCACACATAAGCCGTATTCACGCCAAATACTTCTACTTGGAATATGAAGAGCGGGGAGGGACTGACTTGTATTATGGAGGGACATGTCAACATCTACTCTGGACTTTCTCCCATGACATAAACTAACAACTAGGCAAATGTGGTTACTGAGGATGTATCAGAGAAGCCCTCATGCAAATTTCTACATACTTTTTGAAATCAACAGTGGCCTTCCAGTTTAAAGTTGGCTCTAATCTCTTGGTCATTTGAATCTTCCCGAAGTTAATTTGGTTCTTCTCTAGTATATTCTTGCTTGAAGCAAGAAAAGCTTTAGGAAGGGCGTCTGCTTTTTCCTTCTTAGGTACCTCCTTAGGCTCTTCATTTTCTTTTTTCCATTCTTCAGTGAATCTAATATCCTTTATGTACAAAAAAAACCAGTAATTTTTACAATGACATCACTTCTGAATTATTTTGTGCTATCTGAAAATTAAAAAGTGATAACTTCAGAAAATGAAGTCTCTGATGCCTCTAACTTGTGTTGCTTAGTGACACACACTAGAGAAGGGCCACTTCAGGACTCAGGTCTCTACTGGAGTGACGTTGCCAGAAATGTGATGTTCCTAAGCTCCCCTCCCCACTGCAGCACACACAGATACAACAGCAGGGTTAGACCTACTCACTCCTCACTACTGCCAGACAGATCTAAACTCAAGGGCTGCCTGGGTGGTTCAGTGGTTGAGTGTCTGTCTTTGGCTCAGGGTGTGATCCTGGGGTCCCAGGATTGAGTTCCACATCAGGCTCCCCGCAAGGGGCCTGCTTCTCCCTCTGCCTATGTCTCTGCCTCTCTCTGTGTGTCTTTCATGAATAAATAAAATCTTTTAAAAAAATATCTAAACTCAGATGCTATATTGACTGGGACACATCATGTATAAATTTCTGAAACAAAGGATTAAAAGCATATTTTGCAGTTAGCCAGAGATAAAAGACACATGACAGAGGAAGTCATTATATTTAAAAGACACATGACAGAGGAAGAAATATAATTATTAAAAAAGACTTATCAGAAACAATGCAAGCCAAAGGAAAAGAGAATGACATCTTTAAAATATTTTTTTTTAAAAAAGACCTGCCAACCCAAAATTCTAAATAGAGATTAAAAAAAAAAAAAAGCTTTCAAAAATAAGGGCAAAATAAAGACTTTCATAGATGATCAAAACCAGAGAATTCTTGTTCACTTCCGGAAGGCCTGTGCTAAAGCAATGGCGATGAAGTTCTTTATTCAGAAGGAATAACATACCAGAAAGAGGACTATACCACATCTATACAAAGAAATGAAAATCTGTAGAAATGGTAAAAATATAAAAGACTCTTCATATTATTTTTAATCATTCTAAAATGTAATTGATTCTCTAATGTAAAAATAGTATTGTTGTGTTGAGGGGTTAATAGCATACAAAAGTAAAATGCATGACAATACTGCCAAGGGTAGGGAGAGGCACTGAAGGTTACTGTGGTAAGTTCTTAAAGTCTTTGTGAAATGGTAAGACAGTATTTAAAGGTGGGTAGGATAAATTAGAGATATACATTATGAGCCCTAGGGCAGTCACCATGAAACTTTTAAGAAGCATAACTGACAAAAAGCATAAATAAAACAATCATTTTTAAAGGCTCAATTAATACAAAAAGGGCAGGAAAAGAGGGAAAAAATAACAAAGAACAAATGAGACAAAAAAGAAACAAGTAGCAAATTAGTAAATTTAAATTCAAATCAATCCCTAGTTACATTAAATAAAAATGATTTAAAACTTCAGTTAAAAGAAACTGGATTGAATTGGATGAAAAAGGTATTTAAAAACCCACTTTCCATACGACCAATAATCAAAAAAATGCAGGAATGGTTACATTAAAATCAAACAAAATGGACTTAAAAACAAAATATTATCAGACCTAAAAAGGGAGACACATAATGACAGTCAACACAACTCTTATTGTATATTCACCAAACAACAGAACTTCAAAGTACATTTAGAAAAAAATGTAACTAAAAAGAAAAATAGATAAGCCCACAATTATGAGACTTCAAAAACTCCTCTTTCAGTAATCAATAAAATAAGCACACAAAAATTAATAATATAGAGAACTGAGCAATACTATCAATTACATTGACAAAACTGACAATTATAGAACATACTACCCAATGGCAGCAGGACACATATTCCTCTCAAACAAAAAAGAAATCACCAAAATTGACCACATTTTGGTCCATAAAACAAACATCTACAAAGCTAAAAGGACTAAAATCATATGAAAAAAAAAAAAACCTTCTCTTAATTCAATGGAATTAAACCAGAAACCAGTAAAAGAAAGATAACTAGAAAATCTTCAGATATATTAATGTGCCTGAAAACATATCAAAATCTATGGGATGTAGTTCATGTAGTGTTCATATAGAAATTTACAGGATAAAACTTTATAGTAGAAAAAATAAAGGTCTCAAATGAATGGCTAAACTTCCAAATTAAGAGATTAAATAAGAGCAAATTAAACCCAAAAAAATCAGAAGGAAAATAAAATCATCAAGAGCAGAAATCAAATAAAAAGGAAAGCAGCCAAAAAAATCAATGAAACAAATAACTGTTCTTTAAATAAAATCAACCACTTCTTTCCAGATTAATCAAGAATAAAAAGAGAGAAGACTCAAATGATCCATATCAGAATTGAAAGAGCAGTCATCACAAAAGATCTTCCAGACATTAAAGGATAATAATGGAATGTCATACTTGATGCCAATAAATTAGATAAGTTGGATAAAATGTAAGAATTCACTGAAACACACAAACTACCAAGGCTCAAGAAGAAGAAACTGGACTAGCTCTATATCTATTAAAGAAATCAAATTCTCAATATAAAAACATTCCAATAAAGAAAGCTACAGGCACAGATGGCTTCACTGGTGAATTGTATCAAATATTTAAGAAAGGAATAATATCTAATTTGTATGAAGAATTCTAGAAAAAAAAAAAAAAAAAAAAAAAAAAAAAGAATTCTAGAAAGAAGAAAAGTAAGTGAATATTTCCCAATTCATTTTCTGAGGCCACATTACCCAGCTACCAACACCAGATAAAGATGTTAAAAAATAACTACTAACCCATATCTTTCATGATTATAGATGCAAATATCCTCAGTAAAATACTATCAAATTTCATCCAGTAATGTCAAATAGGGTAAGACATAATGATGAATTGGGATTTACTCCAGAATTGAATGTTAGTTCAATACTCAAAAAAGTCATCAACAGACAAAAGAAGGATAATCGTGCGATCATCTCAAGAAATGCAATAAAATCACCACCTCAAAGCAGCAATGGGCTCATCTCCCATGGGTTAAGTGGAGGCCCTATGGGAAGCATGTAAGAAGGCACTCTCCCTCCCTATCAGCCAAGGTAGTGTCAGCCGAGGCTTCATAGGAACTGAACTTCCACCCCTGTCCAACGGTAATGAAGCATACTATTCCACCAGAGTTGTCAATGGAAAGTGAAGAACTCAGACCTTGCAGGACCTCCAGACTCCACCAGCAAAGTACCAGAGAAGGCCTGCTAAAACAAAAGATCTAAATAAAATCCATAGTTTCACAACATAATGCCCCAAATGTCCAAGACAATAAAAGATCATTCATCCTACCAAGAACCAGAAAGATCACAACTTGAATGAGAAAGGATAATGTAGGAATAATGTTTATACCAAGATGAAATAGATGTTGGAATAATTTGATATGAATTTAAAGCTGCCATCATAAAAATGCTTCAGTGAGCAATTTTCAAGACTTAAAACAAACTAAAAAGCCTCAACAAGTAAATAAAAGATATGAAGAAGAACCAAAAAGAAATTTTGAAACTGAAATTTATGAACCAAAAAAAAAAAAAAAACCTCACTGGATAGGCCTAACAATATGATGGAGAGGACAGAGGGGAAGAATCCATGACCTTCCATGAAATTACTCAGTATGAATAAAGAAGGGAAAATTCATTGCAAAAAAAAATGATAGAACCTCAAGATCTGTGAGGCCACAACAAAAATTCCAAAATTCATGTCATCAGAGTAACAGAAAGAGAAGAGGAAGGGAGTCAGACTAAAAATGTATTCTAACAAGATTTGAAATTTTCTCAAACTTGGAAAAAGACATAAATCTAAGATTCAAGAAGCTGAGGAAACCCTAAACAAACAAACAAAGTTATCCATGCCAAGACACACACACAAAAATCAAACTCGACAAACTAAAGACAAGGAAAATTCTTAACAGCCATGAGACATAAACAATATTTTGCTTTTAAGAGGAAAACAATTAAAATAATAACAGATAATCATGGAAGCCAGAAGAAACATTTTTTAAACACTGGAAGTAAAGAATTGTCGGCCTGGGATACTATATCCAGTGAAAATATTCCTTCAGAAATGAAGGGGAGGTCAAGAAATTCTCAGATGAGGGAAAATGAAGAGAAGCTGTCATCAACAAACTTAACCTAAAAGAGTAAGTTCTTAAACAGAAAGACTATGATAAAAGAAGAAACTTGCAACAGCAAAAAAAGAAAAACAATGGAAAAGAATAAAAGTGTAGGTAAATACAAAAGACATTCATTCTGCTTTTGAGTTTTTTAAATGAAGTTTGATGTTTGAAGCAAAACATAATGCTGTCTTATACAGTTAGCAATGAATATGGAGGAAATAAAGACAATTACAAATGAGAGAGGTAAAGGGACTTAAAAGAAGATAGTTTCTTTTTTTTTTTTTTTTTGGTTACTAAAATTGTATTTATTTTTTCAGTCCCATCAGTGTAATAGTATTATAGCTTTTGCAAGAAGTTTATGTTGAAAGAGAAATGACATAAATTCTCACATAGTATATTTGTAAAGAAAGACTATGCTGACAGTTTTTTTGTGTGACATCTCAGGGAGTTGCAAGGGATTAAGTCATACACAATTATTGTTTGAAGGCGACATGGTTTCTGTACTTTGCTCAAACTGGTATAATGTCAAATAGTAGATTATAATTGATTACATAGGTATATATGGTACAATACTCATAGTAACCACAAACATGCAAAATCTTTACAAAGAGGTACATTCAAAACACTATGGATAAATCAAAATAGAATTCTAAAAAATGTTCAAGTAATCTGCAGAAACCACAGGAAAAAGAAAACAAAAATGAAAACTAGGAGGAACACAAAATAAAAGTAAAGTGGCAAGCGTAAGCTCTAACGTATCAATAATTAAATGGATATTATCTAAACACATCAGTAGATACATCAATTGAGTTACACAAATTTATTTTTAAAATGACTCAACTATCTGCTGTTTACAAGAAACTCACTTCAAATATAACAATATATGTAGCATGAAAGTAATAGGGGAGATGGGTGCTGGGTGGCTCAGTCGGTTAAGCATCTGCCTTCAGCTCAGGTCATGCTCACAGGGTCCTGGGATAGAGCCCCACATTGGGCTCCCTGCTCAGCTGGGAGTCTGCTTCTCCCTCTGCCCCTCCCCCCGCTTGTACTCTCTCACTCACTTTCTCTGTCTAAAATAAATAAATAAAATCTTTAAAAAATTATATTAAAAAAGAAAATAATAGGAAAGAAAGATATAACATGCAAACAATGGTTAAAAGAAAGCAGGAGTGGCTATAAATGTATCCAATTAAGTAGACTTCAGAAAAAGGAAAATCATGAAGGACAGAGAGGGACATTACATGATGATAAAATGATCAATCAAGAAGATATGGCAATATTAAATGCATATACAGAGCTTCAAATACAAAAACAGAACTAAGAGAAAAATTAGACAAATCCATAATTATAGTTGAATACTTCAAAACTTCTCTCTCAACAACTGATAGAAAATCAGCAAGAATATGAAAGAACTTAGCACCAAAAACCACATGATTTTTTACACAAGGTAAAAAGAAGAGAAGAAATAATAAATACCAAAGTGAAGAGAAAAAAACACACAGAGAAAAATCAATGAAACTAAAAGCTAAGTCTCTGAGGAAACAGAAAATCAAGAGACCTCTACCCAGATGAGTCAAGAAAAAATAAAACACCAATGACCAATATTAGAAGTGAGAGAGGTAACAATAGCTACATAGTCTACAGACATTAAAAGATGAATAAAAGAATAACCATAAACAAGTTTACACCAATACATGTGACATAGATGAAATGGACAATTTCCTTTAAAGACAATCTACCAGGGTGCCTGGCTGGCTCAGTCAGTAGAGCACACAGCTCTTGATCTTGGGGTTGAAAGTCTGGGGATAGAGATTGGGATAGAGATTATTTAAATTAAAAAATAAAATGGCAAAAGGTTATGTATACTTTACATATATATATGTATACATATATAAAGTATATGTATACTTTACTCCAACAGAATCATTTTTTAAATAAGTAAAAAAAAATAAAGATTACCATAACTTCCTCAAGAAGAAACAGATAACCAGCCTGGCCCAAACTAGTAAAGACACTGAAATCTGTTGTTTAACAACTTACCTACAAAGGACACTCCAGGCCCAGATGGCTTCACTACCAAACATGTAAGAAAGAAACAATATCAATTCTACACAAACTCTTTCAGAAATTGGAGAGGAAAAAAAAAACTTCCCAACTCATTTTATAAGGCCAGTATCACTCTGATAACCAAAACCAAAGATATTAAAGAAAACTACACATCAAAACCTTATAAATATAGATGTGACACTTAAAATCTTAGCAAGTTAGATCCAATAATATATAAAAATGATACTACATCCTGAACAAATGAGGTTTGTTCCAGAAATGTATGGTTACTTTTTAAAGCTCATCAATGTAATTTATTACATTAACAAACTAAGAAAGAAAAAAAAACATGTAATTTTCTTAATAGGTAATCATTTGGTAAAATCCAACATCCATTCCTTTTTGTTTTGGTTTTATTTAAATTTAAATTAGTAAACATACAGTGTATTATTGATTTTGGGGTAGAATTTAGTGATTCATGAGTTGCATATAATACCCAGTGTTCACTACATCAAATGCCCTCCCTTAATGCCCAACATCCCATTCTCCCATCCCCCACACCCACCTCCCCTCCGGTAACCCTCAGTTTGTTCTCTATAGTTGAATCTCTTATGGTTAGTCTCCCTTTCTGTTTTTATCCAATATCTATACCTAATAAAAGTTTTCAACAATCTGAAATAAAGGGGAACTTCTTCAATCTTATAAATGTCATATACAGCTAACACATACTTAATAATGAGAAACTGAAAGTTTTTCCTTTACCACCAGGAGCAAGAGACTACTTCTATATAATTCTGTGCTGGAGGTTCCAGATAATGCATTAAGAAAAGACAAAAAAAGGCACTGAGACTGAAAAGGAAGAGGCAAAATGATCATTATATACAGTCAATATAATCACATACATAGGAAACCCTCTGGGATCTATGAACCAGACACTAAAACTAGTAAATGTTTCAGAATATAAAAATGATATATAAAAATCAAGTGAATTTTTATATAGTAGCAACAGATAATCACAAATTAAAATTTTAAAACTACCATTAACATTTTTTTTTTAAAAAATAAAAATTCAACTTTGAAGTTAGATTCAACTTTGAAGATCTAACTAGCTTTATTAATTGATTCATGAAGCCAGCAGCATCCCATGTAGCTAGCAGACAAATGTTCCACTGAGCTAAACAAAAGAAATAATTTTAAAGGCAGAGAGACCATTTGAAAAAAGGAATTTATTAGCAAGGAATGTATTGTTTAGACAAGGTTGCCCTCTTAAGAGAAGCAGAAGGGGTAAATCAGTAAATATCCTAGTATTGACCAGGAAATTCCAATTGACTTGTTATAAGTTACATTCCTGGGTGGTTGAAATTGCAGTTATTTAGGTATAAATAATAATAATATAATATAATATATAATAATATAATTCTTGAGTGTTGACTTGGCCTAAGTAATGCCACTTTGGGCCTGTGGTTTTCTTTTTTAACACTCTTAAAATATGAAATATTTATAAGTAGGTTTCACGAGATATATGCAAGACCTGTGCATTGAAAATTACAAAATATTGCTGAGAAACTGAAGGCCTAAATAAATGGCGAGACATACTCTGTTCATGGATTGGAAACCTCAGTATTGTTAAGACATTAGCTCTTTCTAAATTGATCTATAGATTCATCATAATCTCAACCATAATTCTTTCAGGCATTTTTAAAAAGATTTTATTTATTATTTATTCATGAGAGACACAGAGAGAGAGGCAGAGACATTGGGAGAGGTAAAAGCAGGCTCCATGCAGAGAGCCTGATGTAGGACTCGATCCCGGGACTCCAGGATCATGCCCTGGGACAAATGCAGGCGTTCAACTGCTGAGCCACCCAGGCATCCCATCTTTCAGGCTTTTTATGAAGAAATTGACAAGCTGACCTTAACATTCTAATGGATATGCAAAAGATGTAAAATAGACAAACAAGTTTGAAAAAGAAAACATTGAAGGACATATACTACCTGACTTCCAGACTTATTATAAAGCTACAATAATCCAAAGAGTGTGCTACTGGTATAAAAATAGACAAACAGATCACACCCATACAAACGGACAACTGATTTTAGACAAAGGTATAAAAGTAATTCAATGGAGAAAGGATGGCTTTTTCAACAAATGGTGCTGGAAAAACTAGATATTTATATGCAAAAGAAAAAAAAAGAACTTTGATCCACACCTCATATTATGTACAAAAATTAAATTTAAAGGCCTTAATGTAAAACCTAACATTTGAAAACTTTTAGGAAAAAAACACTGGAGAAAATCTTTCTGATACTGGGTTTGGCAAAGCTTTATGAGATACAACACTATAAAGAAAAAATTAACAAGTTGGACTTCATTAAAATTGAGGACATTTGCTCTTTGGAAGATATACTGATTGGAGAATGAAATGACAAGACACAACCAGAAGATCATATTTACAAGCCATATATCTAATAGATTACGTAAGCCAAAAATATATATAAAAGAGCTCTTACAACTCAGTAAAGAAATCAAACAACCCAATAAAAAAAAAACTGGGTGAAAGATCTAATAGACATATATGATATATAAATGGCAAATAAACATATGAAAAAATGCATTCAAGAAATGCAAATTAAAACCCAGTGAGATATTAGTACACACACCTATTAGAATGTCTAAAATTAGAGGACTGACCATACCAGTTATTGACGAATATACAGAAGAACTGGAAGTCTCATACATTGCCAGTGTGTATGTAAAATATTACCACCGCTTTGGAAAGCAGTTTACCCATTGCTTAAAAAGTTAAGCATGCAACCATATGATCTTGCTGTTTATTCCTAGATTTTACCCCAAGAGAAATGAAAGCATATGATCTGTGGAGATATACACCTGGAAATAAAATGTTAAAAATATGAGACCTTAAATTTTAAAGATATGTACAATGTTTTGAAAATAAAAGAATATTTGCAGGTGGGTGACAGAAAAGAAAATCAGAGGATCAATCTCAGAAGCCCAACACCCAACTAGTAAGAGAACAGAGAAGAAGGAATGATTAAAGATGTGATACCAAAAAAAGTATTTTTCTAGTTTTGAAGGACATATGTCATCATTAATGAAAAACAAACAAAACCAGCACCAACCATATCATCATTAAAATTACAGAACATCTGGAATAAGAGATCCTAAAGGCTTTGTTAGATGGGAAAAGTCAAAACAGGCCACGTAGGAAAAAAATGCCTCTAAAATTCTAAGTAAAAATTGTTTTTGAACTATCATTATAGAAACAATAACAGAGAGAAAAATAAAGATATTTTCATATGCTAACCCTCAATTTTTTCCCTGTTATATGCCTCTTTTACTCAGGAAGCTCCACCAAAATGATGGGATATACCAACAAAAGGAAAACTAAATGGAAGGGAACTTCAACATAATAAAGACCATATATGAAAAGCCTACAGCAAATATCACATTCAGTGGTGAAAGCCTGAAAGCTTTCCCCCAATATCAGGAATAAATATGGAGATAGTGTTCACTGCTTCTATTCAGTGCAAAATCCTAAAAGGTCTAGCCATAGTAATTAGACAAGAAAAAGAAATCTAAGCGGCACCGGGCAGGCTAGGAAGCCTGCCTCTCCCTCTCCCTCTGCCTGCTACTCCCCCTGCTTCTGCTCGCTCGCTCTTTCTCTCTCTCTGTTAAATAAATAAAATCTTAAAAAAAGAAAAGAAAAAGAAATTTAAAAACACGCAAATTGAAAAGAAGTAAAACTATTTGCAGATGACATGATCTTTTATGTAGAAAGACCTAAAGATTAAAAAAAACTGAGTTAATAAATGAATTCAGTAAAGTTGCAGGATGTGATTTTGAATTTCACATTCAAAAGCCAGATCTGATTTCAACACTAAAAAAAAAAAAAAACAGTTCCATTTCTCCTCATTAGCAGTGAACAATCAAAAAGGAAATTAAGGAAACAATTCCATTCAATAGCATCCAAAAGAATATAATGCTTAGAAATAAATTTAACCAAGGAGGCAAAAGAAGACACTGAAAACTATAAAACACTGCTGATAAAAAAAGTTAAAGGAAACAAAAACAAATGGAAAGACACCCCATGTTCATGGATTGGAAGAAATAATATTGTTAAGACAACAATGTTATACAAAGCAATCTATAAATTCAATGTAATCCCAATCAAAAGCCTAATGCTGTTTTTTTGCAAAAATGGTAAAACCAAACCTAAAAGTCAAGGGAACCTAAATAGCTAAAGCAGTCTTTAAAAAACAAGAACAAAGTTTGAGGAGTCATACTTCTCAATTTCAAAACTACCACAAAGATAGAGTAATCAAAATAGTATGGGACTTGTATAAGGGCAGACAAAAAATAATAGAATAAAGAGTCCAAAAATAAACCTCTACATCTATGGCAAATTGATTTTCAACAAGGATACCAAGAACTTTCAATGGGGAAAGAACAATCTCTTCAACAAATGGTGCCCGGAAAACCGGATATCCACATGCAAAAAGAATTAAATTGCACATTACTTTACTTACACCCTATACAAAACTTAACTCAAAATGAATCAAAGACTTACAGAGATAACACCATGACATTATTAGATGAAAACAGGGCAAATCTTCATTACCTTGGCTTTGGCAATGGTTTCTTATGATACCAAAAATATAGGCAAGAAAAAATGTATTTGTTGGACTTTATCAAAATTAAAAATGTTTGTGCATTAAAGAACACTATCAAGATGAGTGAAGACAACACACAGAATGGGAGAAAATATCTGCAAATATTCTATCTGATAAGGGATTAATAGTCACAATATATAAAGAATTCCTACAACTCAACAACAAAAGACTACCCATTTTTTAATGGGCAAAGGACTTGAATAGACATTTCTTAAAATAAATATACAAATTCCCAATAATATGGAAATATGCTAAACATTACTATTAGGGAAATGGAAATCCAAACTATAATGGAATACCATACTTCATACTTACTAGGATATCTATAATAAAAAAACACACAATCACACACAGAAAATAACAAGTATTGGTGGTAATGTGGAGAAGCTGGAATCCTTCTACAGGAGCATAAAATGGTTCAATCTAGGTACAGTTTGGTACTTCCTCTAAAAGTTAAATACAGAATTAGCATATGACACAGAAATTCCACTCCTAGGTAACCTCCAAAATTAAAACAGGGACTCAGTTACTTGTAAGCCAATATTTATAGCATTTTTCACCATAATCAAAAAGTGGAAACAACCCAAGTGTCCAACAATAGATTTACTGATAAACAAAATGTGGTTATATACACGAATGGAATATTATTCAGCCACAAAAAGGAATGAAGTTCCGACACATGCTACAACATGGATGGACCTTGAACATATTATGCTAAATGTAATAAGCCAAGCACCAAAGTACAAATTTACGATTCCACTTCTCTGAAATACCTAGGAAAGGCAAATTTATATTTGATTAGAAATCGAGAAACCAAAAAGTAGATTAGAGGTTCCTAGGAGCTGGGGAAGTAGGCATGAGGAGGTTACTGCTTAATGGGAACAGTTTTAGTTTGAGATGATGAAAAAGATTTGGAAATGGACAGTAGTAATGGCTGCACATAATTAATGCCACTCAGTGATACACTCGAAGTAGTTAAAATGACAAATTTTATGTTTTGTACAGGTATTTTATAACAACAACAAAGGAAAACTAGAGTCCAGGAAATAGGTGATCAAACACCAGGGGAAAAAAACTCACAGGATGATGACAGAGAGACGTTTCAGGACAAGAGCAGCAGCAGAATAGTAAGAAAATAGAGTGCTCTGGAAGTGGCAGTGTCAGAAGGAAAATAACAGATCTGATAAACTGTCTGATGTAGGATTTGTGGAATTGACATCATCTTGAGAATCAGCCTGGGGCTTAAGTGTATCACTTTAGTATTTCTTGCATATTGCTTCTTACCTACATCAGCTTCAATCAAGATTTAATAACTGTATTAACTGATTCCTTTGTCCATCTCAAAAACTATTTCAAAAACCATGCAAGACACAGAGGAAGTACAGTTCTTATGCATATGCAGTTGACACACTTACTGAGACAATCCAACTCGTTAGTAATCATGGGATGCCCAGAAAAGATAAAAATAATCAAAACATCTAGGCTTCATTAACAGGGATGACTGCTTTGTTCTTAGCATTATAAATTCAAAAGGAAAGATGAAAAGTGCTTTTTTAGAAAGCAATCTGACATATTTTACACCTATTACCTAAAGAGGTTCAGAAACTTCCTTGAAGTACTCCACTTATAATATTTCTTATGTAATATATTGTGAAAAACTCTCTAAAAATTATAAACAGGGTCCAAAAATAGAATTATTCTCAACAGAAGGTAACATGTCAAGTAACACTATGCTATGATATTTCAAGATTCTGTAAACTTACCTGTTTAGACATATTTTCTGAAAATTTTGCCGATTTTTCTTTTAAAAATGTGACAAGGTCTTTATAAATTTCACTTTTTCTCTCATAATTAATTTCCCCCTCATCTTCTGTTTTGCCCTTTGGAAGAAAAAGTTTGGTGCAATTATTAATGTAGTAGCATTTGAACCTGATCAATACATCACAACCCAAGGCCACATATTGTTTTCTTCTCTCAAGGATCCATGTGGCAGTTTTTATACATCAAAAATATGGGCAGAATTCTTCCTTCTTAAAGTTATCCATTTGTCCGTCCATCCACTCATCCACCCATCCATCATCCATCCATTATGCTTTTACTGAGTACCTCCTATATGCATGTAGGGCATTTTGCTAGTTAGCAAAGAATGGAGAGCTTCCTTCCCTCTGCACTCCTCTAATGCAAAAAAACAAAACACACACACAAAAAAAACCATTATGACTTCAAGAGAATCTGATGAAGTCATAAAAGGTCCCAAGATTAGAATGCCACCATAGAAAAGCTTGTTTCCATTTGTCACACTCTGTTCTTGTTCTGTGTGTAAAGAGGTTGCTATGGGATTATTTTCTAGAGTTACAACCTCCATGTAAGCACCTGACACTCCAACCTTTGTCTCCATACCTCTTTCTTTTTGTCTCTTTCCTTTCCTCACCTATCCTAATAGAAAAGATTTGGCTCTGCCTTAACCAAATGTATATATAAAAACCCATAGTGTGCTTTTTATATATACGTAACCACACACATACACAAAACATCATATACACCCATATAACTCAGGCGTGCCATGCATTTTGTCGTAATTATTGAATCATGTTCCTTATCTTTCATTCTTGAAATTGAGAGGAACACTTAGATATTTCCATATCAAATAAAGGTATATGTAGATTAGTAGCTCTTGATAGAAACAAAGTGTCCTTGCCCCACTCTAGAAGGTCAAAGTCTCTTATTTTCTGATTGGAAATTTCACTTTCTTAGAGTATCAAAACAAACCAAAGGCTAAATCATATTTAGCTCATCTCCCCCCTCTGTGCAGATATAATCTGAGAAGATCATGCTGAGAAGAAATGCACCATAAGGCAAGTCAGATGAGATGCTTGCTGGTCATCAAGAAAGTGGCACTCACATTTTGAAGCCAATCCAAACCAAGAGGTAGCAATTCTCCCAACAGTCCCCTGTGATGAGGAATCCCCACTAAGGATTTAGGTTCTCCCTGCAGATATTGCCTGTGAGGCCCCATATTACATTGAGGACACCAAGGGCATGGTTGCCAAGGGGAAAGCTGACCACCTAGTAAGTTCAGTGAACAGGTATGAGACAAAAAATAAAATGTGTTCATGTGGAAGATTCAGAAGGCCACCACCCTGCTTAGTGCTCAGGGGTGGGAATCTGGAATGCTGTGTTTCTCCCTTGTCAGCTTCAGTCAGCTTCAGTTAGCAGCAAGTAAAAGGAAGACTGTAAAGCTGGAGGAGGGAGAAAGGGACTGCTCCCAGCTCCTCGTCCCCTGTCCCCAGCAGTGAACCCTGGCAGTGGCAGCTGCTTCCAGTAGCAACAGTTGGTTCCAGTTCCCAGGGGTTTTTCCCTATGTTCCCAGAACCTGGCTCATTACAACTCCTTAGAATCCCATTACAAACCAACCAGGTCTCCCTCTTCCAAGGTCTGGGTCTCAGCTCTGCTGGTTCTGCAAAGATCCTCTCCTCTGAGCTCCTGAGGTACCAGCTCCTGGGCATTGTACTCCTCTGACATCTGGGTGCCAGTTTCATGAGACCCCCCTGTGCTCCAGCATAGCCTGGAAGCGACCATTCCTCAGAGATATGGATCCCAGCTCTGTGGGAGTCCCCCCTCTGAACTCCCAAGGGACCATAACCAATGTAAGCAGGGTCCCCTCCTCAGAGGTCTAAGTCCCAGCTCTGCAAGGACATCTTCTGAGACCCTAAGGAACCAGCACAGCCTGGTGGTGCTCCCTCCCCAGACACATGGGTCCCAGCTTCTTGGGGGTGCTTCCTCCAAGCTCCCACATTTTAATTCCTTCCCTTTGTCCTCTCAACGCTTAGGGCAAAAGCTATAGTTACTGCTTCTGTGTTACCTCAGCCGCCTCTTATTTGCCCGAATACTTGTATAATTAATTAATTAATTAATTAATTAATCAATCAGTGAACTGATCGTTACAGAGGTTTTCATTTTATAAAGTGGCGTGGGTTCCTTTGACGGTCATTTCTTAGAAGACTGATTTAATGACCTGCAATGGGGAACACCGAGGCTCATTCTGAAATGGTTTTGGATTTGCTCAGCAAACACATAGCAAAGGGATCTGCTTCAACCCAACAGAACAGAATCGCATTTTCTGTGGCCATCAGCATTCAGTCCTGGAGACATGCCTGCATTTACAGAGATGGAGCCAAGCACCAAAGTCAACATGGTTCTTAAAAAATTACTTACACCATTTAAAAATACTCCTTCTGTACTACAAGTAACACACAGAGTTTCAACATCATGGGGTTTTACCAGCACGTAACAAATTTCTCCATGAATTTGTCTCCAAGGTGGGGCTCGACATCCATTTGAAAATTCATAATCTGAAACCAATTATCGATCAATTAAAAGGAGCTCTGAAAAATAAAATATGTTATCTTTAAAAAGAAATAAATATGATTACAGTTTTTTTCAAATACTCAATCCTAATGTAGCTATTGAAGCATTTGGAAATAATAATTATTTTACATAACACAAAGCAAATCTGAGAATAATAGAAACCTGAAGTATAGTCAATAGATTCCAAGACAGTTTGTTCTCCTTTTCCTGAGAAATGTTTCAGCAGTTCTATATCGTTCTTAACAGTTGTTGGGTTTAAACAGATTTGTCTGAAATGAATGATAAGAAATGCATTTTAACACTCTAAAAGAGAATCTCCAGAAAACAGATGAAAATATACCATTTTAGCAAGGGGGGAGGGCTGGTGGGAGGAGGAATATCACTTTTTATAATTAAAATTGTAGTCAAATTATACAACAACAAAAATGTTGCAGTTAGTTTTAGCTGTGTTATAGCCTTACAACACGGTCAAGACATCAAGAAACCAGTGATTCATATTTAATGCAACATTAAATAAACTCGTTTAAAAATTCATTTCATTTCTTAGTGGTAATAGCATAATACTAGAAAAAAAACTACAAAAATGAACAAGTTTTAAACCTTACAAAGTCTACATGATATTTGCATTACCATTTAACCATCTATTTAATTGTCTGAGGAGAGTGAAAATAACAAGGCCACTTCATGTCCTCAGAATCAGGTGAAACCCCATAGAAAGCTCTAGCAAAGCTAACAGTAAATCTTTACATTTTAGAATTAGAAATATCCATGCAATACCCTAAAATCTACTGTTAAATCAATAACAACTCCTATAATTTGTGTATGTTTAAAAAAATTCTGAAAGCATTTTTTGTAACTAACTTTTAGAGGTTTCTTTTTTCTAAAAGACTCACAATGAAATATGTTTTAGAGAATGATTCAGTAGGTGCAGATCCAGTTGCTTAAGCAGCATGCCAACCTTCATCTTTATCTCACTCTCAGGATCTTCATCTTTGGTAATTTTATCAAGAATATTTACTGTGGATGTGTCTTCTTTCACCATGTTATAATCCAAACCCAGGATTTTTGTTACAGGATCTCTGTTAGCTGATCAAACAAGTAAATAAATAAAAATGATTCTCTTGTCTTCTGTTGTAAGAAAAATAATGACTAACAAGTCCTCTGAAGCCCACCCAAATGTGCTTCCTTCATTAAGCTTTCTCTCATGGACCCAATTTGAATTAATCTCAACTTCTCAGATTCTACTGCATTTAGGAACTTTCTTGTACTCCTTGAGATTCTCTACCTTGTACTGCAGTATCATCTATCTATATCATATCTCTAATAAGACAAAGAACAAGATATTCTTTTTTTTTCTTTTTTTTTAATTGACTGTAGGGCATTGTCCAGCATGGTCATTCAATTAGTGTATCCAGAATTGATTTGAAGATAGAGAAATACTGGTCTCCTTAGAAGAATCATCACTAGAACTGTGTGTGTGTACGTGTGTGTGTGTGTGTGTGTATGTAACCACTGAGGCTTAGTGTTCACAAATGCTTTCTTTCCAAAACAGCATGGTTTTCTCAGTCTAAAGATCTACCACCAGTCTTTTCCACCTGTTCAAAGTGCTTATATTTTCTTTTTTTTTAATTTTTTTTTATTTATTTATGATAGGCACGCAGTGAAAGAGAGAGAGAGAGAGAGAGAGGCAGAGACACAGGCAGAGGGAGAAGCAGGCTCCATGCACCGGGAGCCCGACGTGGGATTCGATCCTGTGTCTCCAGGATCGCGCCCTGGGCCAAAGGCAGGCGCCAAACCGCTGCGCCACCCAGGGATCCCTCAAAATGCTTATATTTTCTTTTTTTTTTTTTTTAAGAAATATTCTTTTTTTTTAATATTTATTTATTTATTTATTTATTTATTTATTTATTTATTTATTTATGATAGACACACAGTGAGAGAGAGAGAGGCAGAGACATAGGCAGAGGGAGAAGCAGGCTCCACGCACCGGGAGCCCGACGTGGGATTCGATCCCGGGTCTCCAGGATCGCGCCCTGGGCCAAAGGCAGGCGCTAAACCGTTGCGCCACCCAGGGATCCCAATGCTTATATTTTCAATGCCTTTTTATGTTCAAGTTGGAAAAACAAATCTGGCCAGTACTCACACACATACCAAAGTTACAGTGAAAAACTCCAATACTAATTCATGATCAAGGCTGACATAGGTGTGAAAGTAGACTCTAGAGATGGTTAAAACAGAATTTGGTGAAAGCCAAAGAACCATGTAGTTGCAAGTGAGGAAGAAGAGGGCAAAGCCATATTTGGAAAGGAGGAATTTAAATAAGATGAAATATATATGTATTTGAACAAGGAGGCCCATGGGACTAGTTCAGAAAGCTCCACCTGATTGAAATGAGAGAAGCACAGTGATGGCATTAACTCTGCAGTGGGAGATGGACTCTGGCACCAGGAAATAGCAGAAAAGGCTTAGGGCTTCTTAGAAAAAAACACACAAGGGGAGGGGCAGGGAAAAGAGATCTAGGAATCATCTACTTTTTGAGCATCTCAATCATCCTTACAGCAGTCATCTCATTAAGACTCATGGAAAAAGGTATTATATGAATTCTGGGGAAAGACACAAACCTGCCCCCCAAATTGCCCTGCACCATGGAATCTGGACCCAAAACTAAGAGTTGTACCTAGAGCTCTTACAGAAAGGACAAAATGCAGCAAAGGATACACATTTAGCCAAACTAGATATATAGCAGCCCGTCTATGTATTAAGTTCATGCACTAAGTTGAAATTAATGCTATTACCAACCTCCTTGAATTCAACTTTACTCTTAAGATTTCATTCCTCCTCAGCAGGGTAGCTATGAGGTATAGATAGATAGATAGCCTAATAATGAAGAGTAGGCAAGAGATAAGAAAAGGCTGCTGTCCTAAGGTTCACATCTTTTTTTAAAAAAATATTTTATTTATTTACTCATTCATTAGAGTCATAGGGAGAGAGGCAGAGACACAGGCAGAGGCAGAGGGAGAAGGAGGCTGCAGGCAAGGAGCCCGATGTGGGACTCTGATCCCGGGTCTCCAAGATCACACCCTGGGCTGAAGGCAGACGCTTAACCGCTGAGCCACCCAGGCATCTCATAAGATTTACATCCTAAAGAATATTTTTTTTAAAGGTTCATCTTCCCACGTCATAGCAGTAGACACAGCAAAGAATGATTAGAGGCAAGACCAGGCACCTCATGCTTGAGTCCTTCTAGTCACATGATTCCAAACAGGCAAAACATGTATATGACACCATTATGTACTGTTAGGTATTTCTACTCATAAGAAAAATTCAGAAAACAATTGCTCCAGGCAATTGGTCACATTCTTTTACGCATGTTAGATGCTTAGACAATAATGAAAATCTACATCCTTAATGAAGAGGAAAACGTTTCCCATTGAGTGAATGTAACTACCTCCACAAAGCTATGCAACCTACAAAGGAACATTACTGAGACCAATGGAAAGTGAGATTACTCTGGGCTATCTTTGCTGCATACATTTTAGAGGAAACCGAGCATCATCCGTCACAGCAGGCCTGAGGGTAGAGGGTGGAGTTTGGTGCAGGCCCCACTAATCTGTCTTCTCTCCTGTGTAGACCTTAGAGGATACAGGCCTCTGGTCTTTCCAGAAGTGAGGAAGCCTCTCTTTAAACCACATGCTAAAATTAGAAATCTAGAAGCTTGCTAGTGGTAAAGTATTAGGCCTTTCAGTTTAAAGTAGAAACTTGATATGAGCATGACATTCAGCCAAGAAAAATGAATGACATTTTTACAAAGTCGAACATAGGACTTTTTGCCTTTTAGGTCACGGAACTTTTTTCAAGAGACTGCAACTCCCCCTCCCCCATGATTATGTTTCTAAAAGTTCAAGTCATAGACTGGAGCATAAATATCACCTTCGATACAAGCCTGTGCTTCCTTCAGCTTTCTGTCTTTGGCAATAAGCAGCAAACGTGACAGCTGCCCCAAGCTCCTGATCTTAATGTGTGGCACAGAGAGAAACAGCAAAGGCTGCCCATCTTTATCAACTTCTTCTGACTTGACTGTTGTTTCACTAGGAAATAAAAATAAATAAATAAATAAATAAATAAATAAAATCTTAAGGTTACCTGGATGCTAGTGAAGTTAAACATAAGACATTTTGACAAATCATCCCTCTGGCTCATGATAAAACACAAAATATAAGTACTTCTTGTTAAAAGCTCATGTCTTTTCCTCATTTGTCCACACTCAGATCCCTAAGTTCCCAGGCTTATTAGCAACCATAGTTAGCAACATGATATACCCAGGAAGAACATTTTAAGCCATGTCTTGAATACTTACATGAACTCAATCACAGTTTTTGGTTTTGTTTTTCTAACAATGTGTTGGACAACTTTAAAAAAATCACTGGTTCTACAGGACCATTCATGTTTTGGGGATTTCTAAAGTTATTTTATTTATAAAGTTTACACCACAGTAATTAGTGGTTAGAAATCTTCTTGGCTACTCTGTGTTTATGAACAAAAAGCTATAAAAAAGAGAAAGAGAGAGAGACAAACTAGGTTCCCTCTGTGGATTGTTTTCCCACTCCAAACCCCCTAATTTGGTTTACTTTAGGATAATAAGCAGTTTTTCTAAATGGACTTTTCCTGATCAGAAATTTCTGGGTCTCCTAGATTTGTCTTTCTGCCCATTTTAATTATTTTTTTAGGTCAGCATTTAAGAAATATTAAGATGTTTTTACGGCAGTGATATTTCTATAGATTTCTACCACGTACAACATTAACTAAGCTACCTAGGTTTTTATTAGATATGGATATCCCTGGAAAAACTGCTCTCCTCTTAAGACCTGATCTAACATATTTTAAATTGTAAGGCAGATAAACAGATGTGGTGTATTGCCAGTTCATCAGAAAAAGTAAACCTGACAGACTCAGACTCAGATGTACTACCAGCACGATTTCACTAGAAAAGGAAGAAGATAGAGATCATGGAGGCAGACTAGTGGCTTGCCACGGATGTCCACATCCTAACACCCGAGGCCCACAAATGCCTTATCTTACATGGCAAGAGAGACCATGCAGATGGATTAAGTTAAGGATCTTGAGATGGGAAGACTATTCTGAAATGTGCAGGAGGGTCAAGTCAGAAAAGCCAACGTGACATGGAAACAGGGTTCAGAGTAACACAGAGCCAGAAGCTATGGAATGTAGGTGGCCTCCAGAAGCTGGAGAAGACAAGAATGGATCTTCCTTCAGCCCCCAGAAGGAACACAGCCCTGCCAACGCCTTGATTTTAACCCTACACACTTATTTTAGTCTTTTCACCTCCAGAACCCTAAGAAATTAAATCTGCATTATTTTAAGTCACTAAGTATGTGAAAATTTGTTACAGCAGCAATAGGAGGCTAACACAGGGACTTTTACCAGGCTTTCCCACTGTTCTTCCAGCAGTAACTTTCATAGTAACTCACATAGGAAGTAACTTACATAGTAATTGTACACAGAAGGTACTCAATAAATAGAAGAGGAATAAATGAATAGAAGATTTCTAGGCTGACCAGTGATGTGTGTTGTATACAAAATGTGTGTTTTCTCTAAAATAAAGCTTTTGGAATAATGTCTTCAGGTTTGAGATTTCTTAAAGGTCTGTGCCAGGTTGGTCACATGTGCTAAGTGGATGATGACAAGACTAAGTTATAAGCTGACTGAATGCCAACAATATCAAGCCACTGAACTTGAGAAGGTGAAACTCCTGGTAAGATATGGAAGAAGTCAAGGGCACAGGACACATATTTCATTGCTCCCACCAGTTGAAGCCTGTAACTCAGCAAAGCAGTAGGAACTAAATGCCAGCTCCAGGGAGGATGTGGAAGAGCAGGTTTGTTTCGGGGTTTGCAGTTTCTAATACTGGAAGAAAGAGATTTTGGAAAGAAAAAATACTATGCCCATCTTGTGAGGTCAAGATAAATGTGCTGCAAATGAAATCCACTGACCTGATCAAAAGACTTTCAAACTGTAATTGTGGAGGGCAGCTGAAAATACTATAGCTTTATGCTATAAGGTGAGAGAGCAGAAAAATGTCACATTTATTTCATCCCCAGTGTCTAGTTTAGTGTCCAGAACATAGTAATTACTCAATAAATGAGCCTAAAAAATAACAAGAGATATAAAGCTACAGTTGCAAAACTAGTTAGTAATTCTCAGGAACAAAAAACAAAGAGCTCAAGTAACAAACGTTATGGCCATCGATTTTAATAGCATAACTTGGACATTTCACCAAAATATGGGGCACCCATGTGGCTCTGTTGGTTAAGTGTCTGACTCTTGGTTTCTGATCAGGTCGTGATCTCAGGGTCATGAGATCAAGCCCTGGTTGAGCTCCACAGTCAGTGAGGCGTCTGCTTGTCCCTCTCCCTTTGTTCCACCCCCCCATCTGCTTGCTCTCTCTCTCTCTCTCTCTCTCAAATAAATAAAATCTTTTAGAAAAGAAGTTTTACCAAAACATAATAATTATCATCTCATAAAACAATACAATTTTAAGATCAGAGATCATGTAACTGATCCTTCATGACATTGATAAGAGAACTAAAACAAGAAGGTAAAAGGATCAAACAATGCCCATTACCAAGGAGTACTGGGAAGTCAACAATAAAAAAGATGCCTGTAGAGATTTACAAAAGAAAAAAGAAAACTAGGAATCAGAAAGGTATGAATTGTGAGGGCGGTGGGCAGGACAGGGGGAAGAGGGTCACTGCTCGGGGCTCAACTCCTCATCTACACAGCACTCCTACCAGGAGAGAATTTTGTCCCAACTCAGACATATCATTGAGACAGCAGAGAGACATTAGAAGCTAAAATATCACAGTATTAAAGCTGACATGAGTCAAAATCGTAATTTTACCAAAAAAGAAAAGAACTGATAATAACATTGTCACTAAGTGATTCTGAACACTTATCCAGTCTTTATATTTCCTGAGCTACATTCTAATGAGTCAAAGCAACTGAGCTCTGTATACCACCACCATATGGTGTTAATCATTGAAGGGTGTCATTTGTCCTTAGCTTACAGTGGACTTGGGTTTCATTCTGGAGTGTTTTAGAAAGATTAGTTATCTCATTCTGTCTGATAAGAACAAAAGCAATTGAAAATGGTAATACAAGGAGACCTATGATTTCCATTAGAATGAAAGTGGAGTTATTTTCCCCAAAACAATGAACACGGAAAGACGATGACCAGTGTTATTATAGAATGAAGGGTTGTACATTGGAAATGATTCTAAAAGAAAAGAGTAAGTCATCTAACATGTGGACAGTGCCATGCCTATCTACTCAACAATGATCTGCACAAAAGAAGATGGGTGACGACATGTAAAACCTTTTTTCAGTGCATGATGAGCAGATCAGTTTCAATGTCACATGTCTGTTAGCCTAATTCAGAAGAAGGCTGATCAATTTTTTAAGGACTGCCGCAAAGAGTACATTTGGAGATGTGCAACATCAAATGAGAAATGAGCCTCAAGTGCGAATATAAAAGAGATCAACAAAAGAGGGTAGCTTACTTACTTCAACAGACTTTCCATGTAAATAAAACTGACTTGTTTTGGAACAAAAGGCTGAGAGAACATACAGTCCCAAGAGGAAGAAGAAATATCCTAAAACATCCAATAATATTGTGGTTTGGTAGAAATGCATCCAGAGGCTCCAAACTCAAAGCCTTTAGGATGACTTAGGTATCCATATTTATGTGGACTTACAGAGCTGAATCCTATCTGAAAGGACAGCAGTTGACCCTCCACCCTTTAAATAAATGAATAAAAGGTGTCCTAAGGGCCAGCAGCCTAAGCAAGAACAGTGCATGTGTACAAAAGGGCAAAGAATGAGGTAGCCGGGACTCTTTTAATGGTACGTTCTTCCAGCCATTGAGGGCATCTCTGGTCTATATCACTTTTGTTATGTTGGTGGACACAGCATACCAAGTGGCTATGGGTTGCTGACAGTTCTTTGGTTTGGGGGGGTGGGGGTAGAGCAAGGGGAGTGGTCAAGACTTGGATGTGTAAACATTTAGAATTTTCCATAACTACCAAAATCTCAGCTGTATCCTTTGCCTTCTTCAGGACTATCAGTACCCACCTGGTTTTCATCCAGCCACAATGGCATGGTTTCCTTCAACTACAACAAATGCTACTTTCAGACCCTCTTTTCCCTTCCGACATCAAAGATATCACCAATAAAAGTCAGAAATAAGAATAATGGATAGAAAAACTGGCCCAAGGAAAAGGTGTCCAGTAAATTTGACAGAAGGAAGACAATCAAGAGGTAGTTGGTTCAAAACATATATGTGCCAAAATGTTGAGACTTCCTGCTTAAGAGGGACCTCTATGCATAAAGACTGTATGAAAAAAAAAAAAAGACTGTATGCAGAGGTATAAGAAAGGAAATAGAGCAAAAAGCAATTGGATAAGGATAAAGAAAGAGAAACAGTGATATGATTGAGGTATGTGTAACAGCCCACCTAAGTAGGTTGCAGATGTGGTCATGTTTGTCCTTGGAACACAAAATAAATAGAGGTAAGATACAATGACGCTCTTGATACTCTTATGACATCTGCTTTAAATCCATCTCTGTACTAAGTAGTTCATATGTTTTTGAACTATATGGTTTTGCAGATGAGTTCATCTTTCAAAGGTTAGAAAAAACAACATGTGACACTACACTGAACTTAAGTGGGAGCAATGAATAATGACAAGCACTTTGGGAGGAAGTGACCATAGGCAGAGTTAGAAATAAAATACAATTTTAGAAAAAGGCTTCAGGAAATTCAGAGAGAAGGTAGAGCATGACAACAGAACCAAACACTCCTGAAATACAGTTCAAAAAAGGTTTTTCAGTACTAAAAATGAAATTCAGAGTTTATTCTCACAAATAATCCCAAAGGGAAAAAGTGGAAAAGGCATCTATAAGAAGATTTGACTGATTAATGACCTGTCTTTGATAATGTCACACTTTAAAAGTTCATATGCAAAATTAAGGAGGAACACGGTGGCAGAAAAGAGGATCCCGATGCCTGAAAGTGGAAAATAAACTGAAGCTGACCAAACCAACAAAAAAGATTTACATATGCAAATGTCAATTACTCCTATATAATTATGATTACATTTATATAAATACATATATATTTTTTATCTAAGCTCTCTAGAGCTAAGTTGACAGCTCCCTGTTTGAGGTAGAGGTAGGTTTTTCTTAAATCTCAGATTTGGAAGGTTCTCATTTGAGGACAATGCTAATTGCTAATTAGCCTCTCCCATATATTGAGGGAAATTTACCACTCCCCAGGAATTAATAGATTTTAATACCAGAAGGGATTTTGCCTATAGCAGAGGTCACAAAACCAATGCCTACTGACACCTGTAGGGTTGTATAGATGAGTGGAAAGCCCAAACATAAAGCAACAACAATTGTTGGAGTGTGGTGAACTCAAGAATGCATCCCCTATCAAAAGAAATTCAAATCAAAATTTAAAAATTAGGAGTGCCAGGGCACCGGGGTGGCTCAGTGGTTGAGCATCTGCCTTCAGCTCTGGTCATGATCCCAGGGTCCTGGGATTGAGTCTCACAACAGGCTCTCTGTAGGGAGCCTGCTTCTCCCTCTGCCTGTATCTCTGCCTCTCTCTCTGTGTCTCTCATGAATAAATAAAATCTAGATAGATAGATAGATAGATAGATAGATAGATAGATAGAAAGAAAGAAATAATTAGGGGCACCTGGGTGGCTCAGTCGGTTAAGGGTCTGCCTTTGGCTCAAGTCATGATCTCAGGGTCCTGGGATAGAGCTCAGTGTCTGGCTGGCTCCCTACCCAGCCAGGAGTCTGCTTCTCCCTCTGCCCCTGCCCATGTTCATCTTCTCTCTCTCTCTCTCATACATACATACATACATACATACATACATACATACATAATTTTGTTGTGCTAAACAGAATGTTCCCAGATTTCAGCAGAGTGCCTCCTGATTGCAATTCCTGGGTCAGAATATTTCTGAGATTCACAGATGTTAAATTACTTGCCCAAAACCTACAACTCATTTATCAAAATATGTACAATAAAGACATTAAACTCTAGAAGCTCTTTACCAGCTTACCTGACAATATATCCTGATTCAAATGCTGAGGGGTCCAAGTTTGTTTTCCATTCAAGTGGTTCTACAAAAACATATTTTGCTTCTTGAGGATGTTTGTAGATAAAACTCTCCACAAACATCACAATTTCTTTCAATATCACTTCATTCAGTGGAGTAATTTCCAGGGTTCTGGTCCCATATCCAGCAGCAGTCCACTGTGCAGACCTTGTCAGAGCCACCCCCATGCTCAGTCAATGCTCAGATCTGAGCTCACCACACACCCTGCATCAGAGTGGAAAGAGTTAGAAACACAGGATGGCAATCACCTTTTTCCTGGAACCATTCTCACTTTCAAGCCTTTAAGCCATCCAACACATATTCTGCTTCTTAATCTTAGTGGTCAATTTTTTTTAATCATCAAATTGCTCCTTAATGCAACAGAAATATTCATTTTTACTGGGCTAGCTCTAAGTAAAACTGACAGGCACTTGGATTTTCTAGTATCTATTTGCCCTAAGCAAATAACTTTCTCATTTCCCTGGGCCCCAGAAAGAAAAGCTCAAATAACTGGGCAGAAAACAGAAACAGAAAACTCCCAACAGTGGAAGGAAGAGCTGGGGGAAGATGGCATCAAGGCCTTTGGTCCAACAGGTTTGCTGGAGCCAAAGGCTCTTCTGGGCTGGGCAGTGCATAATTTAGAACCATGCTGTCAAACTGAACTCTGTTATTCTGACTTTCTTTAAAAAGAGAACATTATCTGCAACATTGAGTAAAAGCCGAGTTAGCAAGCAAGTTCTCACTGTGAACATTTAAGGCTTTTTTTTCCCTGATAGTCTATACTTGTTTGATTTTTCACTAATAGGATCATGAAAGGCTTCCTTCCAGAATATTAGAATGGTGATAAAGTTAAATATAGAATAGAATTAGCTTTCCCCCATTATTACTAAAGCTCCGAAGTACCAGGACCCTTCGGAAATGACTTGGGGATTTTGGGTTTTGTACTGCACTAAATCTAGTGATAGGATATCTAGATCAGTGGCTCTCAATGAGGCAATACTCATAACTCAGAAGTATTATTAAGGATATTTCATTATCAAAATGATAGGAAGGGGACATCATTGGGATTTAGTAATGAGGACCAAGAATGTCAGACATCAGGGCACCCGGGTGGCTCAGTGGTTGAGTCTGCCTTTGGCTCAGGGTGTGATCCTGGGGTCCCAGGAGCGGGTCCTGGGATTGAGTCCCGCATCAGGCTCCCCACAGGGAGCCTGCTTCTCTCTCTGCCTATGTCTCTGCCTCTCTCTGTCTCTCATAAATAAATAAATAAACTCTTAAAAAATAATGTCTGATGTCCTGCAATGTGCACAACAGTCCCCAGACAGAATTATGCTACACTCTTTAGGCATCTGGTGGGCGAAAAACTTCAGATAAGTAATACGTGCGCTAAGAATCTAACTCCACTTTATAATCACAAAGTAATTTTTCCACAGTTTTGACATACACTGAATTTTCCAGGATTGCAACTATCATGTAAGTCGAAGGAAGGTTGTATATATTCTGTCTTATATGGAAGTCTACCAAGAGCTCAGTATTTTGGAAAATCACACCATTGATGGCCATGCTGGTCACACAATTTAAGTTTCAATGATGTGTTTACATCAGCCTGCATTTGGAGCTACTGCATTCACAGTATATAATTCTATGTAAGGCTGGAGCACCTGACTACTTCACTACATATTCTAGTGTAGTGGTACCTGAGCATTTACATACTATTATTGTATTGCAATTATTTACCTTTTAATTTTCCTTTACTTTACAGTTAGGGGACATCATTGGGATTTAGTGATGAGGACCAAGAATGTCAGACATCAGGGCACCTGGGTGGCTCAGTGGTTGAGTGTCTGCCTTTGGGCTCAGGATATGATCCTGGGGTCCCAGGAAGTAGCCAATATCATTTTGATAATGAAATATGGTTAATAATACTTCTGAGTTATGAGTACTGCCTCACTGAGAGCCACTGATCTAGATATCCTATCTACATTTAAAGATATCCTATCCTACATTTAAACTATGCACACATGTAGAATTACTACCTAGGATTTTGATTTTGGAGTAGCAAAGAAGGCATTACAAAATATTTGTTATAAAAAATGATAGTTCTCAGGGCTGAGAATGGCTGATATATGTGTACATAAATAGGTATATATATTTTTATATCTGTGTATATACTTATATATACAAATACATACAATTATAAAATATATACAATTAGGGTACAGATTTTTTTGTGTGCGTTTATTTTAGTATTCTAGTAGTTTGTTTCTATTGCTTGATTCCAAACATGTAAGCCTGTACTGATGCTTACATCAGTAACACTGTTGAGTTTGCCAGTATTAAGAGAGTAAGTGCAAGCTAAGAATAAGTGCAAACAGCTTTATCACATATAGAAAGTCTTATGTGCACAATTTATTTTTAATCTTAAGCATACCACTTGTTTCAGTGGTCTTATAAAACTACAACATGTGTATCATTTCCTTCTTGTACTTTTTAAAAGGAAAATGTGGACATACATAGATTATATAAGACTGTAGCAGCAGTCAACACCCCATACAGCAACTTCCTGAAAGACACTTTAAAAAGAGCTAAGAAATGCAAAAAGGTCTTCATCATGATAAATTTCTATACAAAAATAACACGTTTGTATCTCTTCAAATTGTTTTTCTAAATCTGGAAAGGCAGGAGCTGCAACAATGAACAGGCTTGATTTGAGGTCTAAGAAAATTTCAGGAGGGTCTGGGACAACTCAGAAGGCAAAAAATATTATTAGGGGGGAAAAGTGGATCAAAATCTTGAACAAGATAGGTAGAAAAAGCCTTTAAAAATGAGAGTGAGAGCAGAGAGAGAAAGAAGGAGGGACAGTCTGGGTGGCTCAGCTGTTGAGCGTCTGCCTTTGGCTCAGGGCATGATCCTGGGTCTGGAATCGAATCCTGCATCCAGCTCCCTGTGAGGAGCCTGCCTCTCTCTGTGTCTCTCATGAATAACATCTTTTTTTAAAAAAAAGAGAGACAGACGGACAGAGAAAGAGAAAGAAGTACTCTGTAGGCGTAAGTGAATAAATTACAAAAAGAAAACAGTGTAATCTAAAGCTTTTCATGTTAAGTCTAGGACATTTCTAATAGCCTCATTTAGCAGGAGAACCGTATTTATTCCACTAGTCCCAGGGGTGTTAAAAAAAAAGAAAAAAAGGTCTGTGTAACTCAGGTAAAAATACAAAACTAAATTTTTTTTTTTTTTAATCAAAACAGGCTGTTCCCCAGTTTCTACCCACTGCCAATCCAGGAGTCCTTTTGGCCTAAGAACCACAGTTACAACGAATACACATGAATATGTAGTAAGTATCTTTGAATTAAGGTGGGACTGTTAAAAAGTTTAATGATTAAATGGAGAAAAGTTTCTGTGCACGTGTTCTCATAAATGGAAAATCATTTATATTCATTTTGTCTATTATTCTACTCATTTTCTGTCCGAATCAAATCACTGTAACACAGCTTGTTTTTCTTTTTTAAGGATTAGCTGCAAGCTTCCCGTAGCATTAAAAAAAATGAAACCCGTCCGTGAATAATTTCTGTAACGCTCGAGCAGAAACAGAGCTAAGGGAAGGTGAGCATCCACGCTGAGATCTAGAAATGTGGCTGGTAACACGGATTGGGAGTCACAGCGCATACACGTGCCATTCTGGGAATGATGAAGCTACAGAAAAATCAGAATTTCAGAACTGGCATGTGCAGGGCCCTGAATCCACGTACACTTCAAGCCTGCGTGAAAACACCGAGCAGACGGCGACAGGCGTTCGTTGGAGCCGGAGCTCAGTCTGTAGGGGTGAGGGGGCACGGGGCGCCGGCAGGAAGGCGCAGGGAGGAGGACGGTAGGTGGAAGGAGGGCGAGCTGCAGGGGCGGAGGGTAGGAGGACGGGGAGGCGCCGGGAGTCGCCTGAGCCGCGGACAGAACGGGTCGCGGAGAGGGGCTCGGCTCGGGAGCCGAGGAGCAGGAGGCGCCCGGGCAGGGGGTCGGCGGGGAGGGGAGGGGAGGGAGAGGGCCGGGACAGGGCGGGCCGCGGCCCGAGGAGACGAGGGGAGCGGGCGAGAGAGGCCCCCATTGCTCGAACCCCGCCGCGTTAGGCTGCAAGGACCCCCTGCGCGGGGCGGGCGGGAGCGGCGGGGCCCGGCGCGGAGGGGCGGCGGCGAGTCCCCGGCGGCCGCCCTGCGCCCGACGGCCGCACTCACCTGCAGCGCCCCGCTCCGCGTCCGCACTGCGCCCAGCGCCCCGCGCCCCGCGCCGCCAGCCGCGCGCCCGCCAGTTGCTAGGGCGCGCGGTAAACACCCAACGCCCCGCCGCGCGGAGCGTCGCCGCCCCGCGGAGGGGAGGCCCGAGCCCGCCCCCGCCCCCGCCCCCGCCCGCGGCCGCGGTGCGAGCGCGCCCGGGGCCCGCCCAGACCTGCGCGCCCGCCCCGGTGACTCCCCGCCGCGCGGGGTTCCGCTGACGCCGGCCACCGCCGCTCCCCGCTCGTCCCCTCCTTTCGGGCTCCTTCCGCGAGGACGCGGCCTGCCTCTCTCCACCAGGTGGGAAACGCTGACCTTAAATAAGGCCACCCGCGGTGGGGGTTTGGGGTAGCAGTTTAATAGGACAGCGAATAGAAAATGTTCGTGGAACAGCGTTTTCTGTGTCTCCGTAGGTTCCTGGGCAGGTGTTCTGCTGTGTGCCCTGTGCTGTTCTATGTACCTTCAATCTTCGCCGAGTTCTCAGAATGGCACAGGGCCTCCCACGGGGTAGCCGAGGCCTAAGTGTGCTTGTCCAAAAAGCAGGTTTGGTGGCATACATCAGTACTCACTGGAAAAGCAGAAACTGCTCTTTATTAGTCTAATTCAGAGAATTGGAATGAAATGAGAACACTTCCTCATGTTTTTAAATGCCTTTTTATTTTTTACCAGCGTGGCCTTAACCACACCAGTAGATACTTCTATCAACAAGAGTCCCAGCAGTGAGAAACCAGCAGGGGCTGAAAAGAAAATATTTGGGGAAAAAATAATAAAAGAGAGCAAGAACAGCATACTCTCTTTGTGGGTAGAGTGTTTAGGGCCGTGTACTAGATAATTTAGGGTGGTGGAGTGTTTAGGAACTAGAACTGGATTCTTTCCCTAAAGCCAAAGACTCAGATATGGATGATGTTAGGGTATTAGATGTCAGGATATTATATTGTCCCAGTTTAAAAGTGGAGCCTTTCTTCTTCAGATGCAGAGAGAAATGAAATAGATTAGGCTTTTCTGGGGATTCTTTCTTTCTTTTCCTTTCCTTTTTTTTTTTTTTTTAAGAGTATAAAAGTTGTTGGAAATGGAACCATTTTGCCTAAAGTAGCCTCTGCCTCCAGAGAAGCCTAGACTTGCAGTGAATCAGAAAGGATTATTATATGCTAATAAATATTAGCATATATCATCTCATCTCATCTGAAGGGAGCCCTTTCCCAAAATGAACAGATTGCTCTTGGAGACAACCACAGCATCATACCTCTAGAGTGATGCAGGTCACACATTGGTGAGGATCAGAATCCACCCTTCAGAGAGGGGTGCTAGAATACTCATGGAGCAGGAAAATTTCTTTGGGTGCTTTATGTCACTTGCACATTTTCATCAGCTGTATAATGTAAGAGAGCATTACTGAGCCCAGCATAGAAACTAGCCAGAGATCTACAAATTCAGGAGGTTTTGCAAAAGCCAGTGCCCTCCAGGATCTAAGTATCTGTGTTCTCATTTGCCAAATTCATGCCAAATGTCACAATCTACCATTGCTTAATCTGATGGCAAAATTTGAATTTATTAGCCTCGAGATTGTCCAAGAAAAAAAAAAAAGCATGTGATGATATGTAAATCTGTAGAATTCTCAGCTGGCTTCTTCTAATTCTTCCTTGCCATATTGGTACTAACTTGGCTGACCTTCCAACTCTCAGTTTAAATGAATACTTCTCAGAGAGTGCTGACCACCCAAACTAAAGAAGCCTCCCAGGAGGATTTGTCTTGACCAGCTGTCATTAACTGCTACCTCCACAGTAAACTCCATGAAATAGAGACCTTCAAGTCTGTATCCCTAAGATCTAGAAGAGTGACACGTAGAAAGTGAAATTGGTGAATCACCTAATCAAAGATGCCTTTCTACCTGACAAAATCTTTTTGAGCCAGGCACCAGAAGCGTGAAGCTTGTGTTTTCTCGAATATAGTTGATAGAACCAGATGTATGATTCTAAGCGGCTGTGTTTGGGAAAAGAACCTTCAACAGTGCGAGCACACGCAGAAGTTTGCTGTAGCAGAGGGCCTTCCCAAGCGCTGTCTTCATAAAGTATGCACATGTGACTCAGTTCTGTCCAATGGAGCTTCACAGAAAGTCTGCCAAAGGACTTCTGGAAAAGATTTGAGAGTTTTTTTGGCCCTTTCTGACAACTTTATGTCAGCTAAATATGCTTCTGTGAAACCAAGCCCCTGGCTCAGACCAACTCAGCTTCTCTGTAGAAGCATAGATTCTGTGTGTAGTCCACTAGGGCTGTCATAACAAGATACCACACACTACGTGGCTTCTCTCCTTGGCTTGTAGATGGCCATCTTCATGTCCACATGACATCTCCCTGTAGACGTGTCTCTGTGCAAATTTTATTTTTTTCTAAGGATACCAGCCATGTTGGGTTAGGCTCCACTCTAATTAACTCACTGTAATTTAATGAACTCTGTAAAGAGTCTGTCTTCCATAAGGAGATACTGGGACTTGAACCTATGAATTTTAGGGAGGACACAATTCAACACATAATATTATGTAAACAAAAAAGTCTGCAGGTCTCAGGGACCCATTCTCTTGTGTTAGAGCAGAGTCAACTGGCATGAAACCACCAAGAGAAGCATTCATAGGCTACAACCATGAGAAGGTGATAGGCAAGGTCTGTTTGAATGTCCGATACCTCCCTCAGTCAGGAAAGGACCAGACAGACGCAACTTCATGAGGCTTGCAGGAAAGTGCAGTCTCTTAGATTGTACTGTGATAAGATTAAGTCTCGTTAAGGGGAAAGATTGCCTCTCAATGGAATGTTTCAGGAGATTTCAACAGAAATTCTGATGATAGAAAATTGTGTGAAGTTCTAAGGACCAAGTTTGCCAGCTCCTACCTTCTATTATAGATAAAGACTAGTAATCAAAAAGTTCTACTTGCCTTCCTGTGTGCAAAGATATATCTCAGTGGTACATTTCTGAGCAAGGCCCATGGTCCATAAATGAAATGGCTCCTTCTCCTTAGATTCTAACCTTCTAGACCTTCATTTATTCCACTAATGCATTCTTTTGGCTACCAACACATGCCAGGCACTCTGTTAGCAGAACTAGGTGATCTAAGTTTGGGTGCTGGGGAAAAAAAGGACCCCATTAAAGTATATTCCAAATCTCTGGACTAAAAGGAAGGCCACTAGAGCACAGTAAGCAAAGAAGTAGAGTTGGAGGGAGAATAGGATGAATAGGGGGGCAGGGTTACATAAAGTAGGAATTTAAGCCATGATCAAGAATCAGATTCTATTCCAGGAGTAAATGAAAGTTATTGAAGGATTTTAAGCAAGGTGTGATATGGCCAGATTTGTGTTGTTAGCCATTCTGGGTATGTTGTGGAAGTAGGCTATTGAAGTACAAGAGTTGAAGCTAGGAGACTATTAATAAGCCACGTTGGGTCAAGTTCCCCAGGAAACAAACTCCAAGATGG
Source organism: Canis lupus dingo (assembly GCF_003254725.2). Classification (NCBI taxonomy): domain Eukaryota; kingdom Metazoa; phylum Chordata; class Mammalia; order Carnivora; family Canidae; genus Canis; species Canis lupus. The sequence continues at coordinate 16,358,203 of NC_064244.1, read as the reverse complement.
AGAAGCACATGTGAGCAATTCATTGAGGAATATCCACAGGGAATTGAAGGCAATGGGATTGGACAAGGCCAGCTGAATTGCAGAATTGCAGTGGACAGCTCTGGAGCTGGGGTGGCCCTGCAGAGTTCTTACATAGTGAGACTAGGGGGCTGGACCTCTGTATTCCTACATCAGCTCATCATTACTGGCCAGTCACTGGATACAGGCTGTCCCCAGGAGGAGGGCATGGCTTTGAGCCCTTAAGTTGAGAGCTATCTGCTACAAACACTCCCCAGCGGGTGAGGACAAGCATTCTTCAGTCTTGGAGGAGTGGGATGGGGATGGTGGTCTGGACAGTCCACAGCAGCCACTACAGTCCACCCCTTGCATGGCCGAGATTTCACTAGCATCATGCAGTACATCTGGGAGCAGCTTCTCCAGGATTCTGGTGGGCTTCTTTTCCTAGGGAAACTAAACAAGAGAAAGATAAGAGATAAAACCACAGCCCCTGGCTGTGCAGGTGGTCTTATGGTCACAACTGATACTCATCATCTCCCTTCCCCTCTGCCTATTCCAAACTCCCCTCATCCTTCAGTGGCTGGTCTAGATGGCTGGTGGGGTGATCCCTGGCCCTCTTTGCTGAGGGATCTGAACCATTGGCATCAGTCCTTGTCATGTGATAGCTATTTTATTTGTGCCTTTATCATCAAAACTAGGCAAGGAAGTACCAAGCAGTCCACAGGTGGACCACTCAAGTTCCAGACACATTCTTCCCTTGCCCCACAACTCTACCCCTTCCTCATGATCACAATCAATTTCTCTTTTGCACAGAGAAATATGTGACTTTGGGCTTACTTGCACAAAGAGAGAGCAGGAGAGCCCAAAGTCACAAAGTTACCAAAAGTTAAAATTTAAAATGTATTTATTTATTTTAGAGAGAGAGAGAGAGAGAGAGCATGAGCTGGGGGGGGGGGAGGCGAGTAGAAAGAGAGAATCTCAAGCAGACTCCCCAGTGAGCATGGAGCCCGACATGGGGCTCGATCCCATGACCCCTAAGATCATGAGCTGAGCCGAAGTCAAGAGTTAGGACCTTAACTGACGGAGCCACCCAGGTGCCCCCAAAAGTTAAAGTTTAAGGTCCCTTGTTGGAACACTTCCACCCTAGGAACAAGGACTTCTGAATGTACAGAGCCCAGACTTGCAGTGACAGGAAGCACACATTCCCCCATGTGATGGATAAGCATGGCTACTTCTACTTCTACCTCTTAGTTCTAGAATCTATGTATTTGACCTTTATGGGTCACAGCCCCATATAAGGGCTGTTGATTTAGTGTATACACTGGAGTGTGGAGGATAGCACCCCATCTTTATAGACCATTGTCTCCAAGCTGACACTACAGCTATGCCTCCAAAAGGCCACCTAATTGCTCTGTTAGGATAGTAGTCCAAAGCCACTTTGGAGATTTTACTAATGCCATGTCTCCAGTCTGCTAACAGCAGGGACTGACACTAAACTTTTATTTTTTTTTTGACACTAAACTTTAATATAGCACATTCCTGGGGAGACTAACCAGGCCCTGGTGGCAAGTCAGTCACATTGGATTCCTTTCATTTTGGGAAAAGATTCCTCCTTACTAGGACTGATACATATTCCGAATAGGGATTTGCCTTCCCTGTCCACTCTGCCTCTGCCAGAACCACCATCAGAATGTCTCAGTCATCAACATGGTATTCCATACAACATTGCCTCAGAACAGGAGACTCATTTTAGAGCAACAGAGATGCAACAGTAGGCTTACCACTATGAGAGCCATTGATCTCATGACCTGCATGACCCAGAGGCAGCCATCCTGTTAAGATAGCAGAGTGATCTGTTGACATCCCAGCTAAGGAGCCAGTATGGCACAGCACCTCGTAGGGTTGGGTCTCCATTCTCCAAGACATGGTTTATGCACCGAGTTAACAGTTGACATGTAGTACTATTTTCTCTAGTAGCTGGAATTCGTGGCTGTGCAAACCAAGGAGTGAACTTTCTCTCCATAACGATCAGTGACCTACGGAATTTGGCGTGTAGAAGCCCTACTTTTCATGGAAGGAATTGCTTCCATCAGAGAATACAGTAAGGATTCCACTGGACTTGAGGCTGTGACTACCAACTGGCTGCTCTGGGGTCCTCATGCCAGTGACCCAACAGAACAAAAACAAAAAGCAAGGACTTATGATACTAGTTGGGTTGTTGATTGACCATGATTACTATGGGGGCTAGGATGCTACCACCAGACAGGGGGATGTTCATAAACCAGAGGCCAAAGGACTCAGCTCTTAGTACTTGGGCAGCTCTTAGTACTTCCATGCCTTGCAGTAATTATGAATTGGAAATCACAGCAACCATGGTCAGATAAGACAACTAAGAGCTCAGAAATAGACGCCTGGGGGATCCCTGGGTGGCGCAGTGGTTTAGCGCCTGCCTTTGGCCCAGGGCGCGATCCTGGAGATCCGGGATTGAGTCCCACGTCGGGCTCCCGGTGCATGGAGCCTGCTTCTACCTCTGCCTGTGTCTCTGCCTCTCCCTCTCTCTGTCTCTCTCTGTGATTATCATAAATAAATAAAAAAACTTAAAAAAAAAAAAGAAATAGACGCCTGGGTCATCTCACCAGGCAAGCATCTCAGACCAGCCACACAGCCATGGGCATTTGAAATGCATGGTCAGCCTCTTGTTTATACCTTGTCTTTACTAATTCCTATCTATAGTCTCACTCTAGCCCTTTAGGTGAGAAATAACAGGGGAGAGAGAAGAGAGAAAAAGGCCATGAAACCTTCAAAGTCATCTTCCTCTCACAAGCTAGCTTTGCATCCTTTGCATGAAGTCTAAACTGGCTCTTTCTCTAGTGAGAGTTTTTCTCGGCCCTTCAAAAACCTTACATTGTTGATATTCTTCCCCTGGGGTTTTGCTCCATCCAGAACAAGAGTTTTCATTCTGGCTATAGCAGCAGGAACCTAGCATCTCACACATCTGTCTGCTGAGGTCTCCTAGCTGCTGTTCCACCTCTAACAGAGTACTTCCTCCACAGTTTTCATATTATTTGCCCAATAAACTCTGGATTTGCAGGTCAGTTCCATCACAATAGAAACTTTCCTTCACTCTGCCACCAATGCCACTATACCCATCCTGTCTCTCATCCCCAGGCTTGTCCACTGCACCCTCTCCACTCCCAACTGCACAAGGCAAAGGACACGTAGTTAGGACTCTAAGTGGTCTTCGTAGAGTCCTTTTCTTCCTCTCTGACTTGACGTTGGGGGCAGGTGAGTAGAAAAGAGATGGCTAGTATGGTTCTCTCCAAAAAGCTTCTTCCTGGAATTCCCACTCATTTCCCTTTTCTAACTTCAGTGTGAGTGAGTCAGGTAATTGATTTTCCAGTTATACTCTTTCCCATTGTACATCTTGTCCTAGTTCCGCACTCTGGAATAAATTGTCTATTGTATCTTGAAGCCCAATGTCTTGGATTAGTAAAAAAGTTTTACCATATTATTTCTTAGGTATATGTACAAATTGTGGATGGTTACACAGCAAATCAATAATATACATCACCTTAAAAAGTGGGGAAGAATTATTCAATTTTTATTTACATACCTCTTTATCTTTTGATGTATTGTAATGACCCTGTGTTCCCGTAGTAAGAAAAAAATAGTATAAGAAACAAACATAGGCTACATAAGTAAATTTAAATTATATATACATATGAACTAATGTTAGCCATTGTTTGCCATTTGTCAACAAATTATAGTAAATGATTTCATGTGTATCAAAATGACTTTAATTCCAAAGTAAAATTATAGGCTTGCCTTAAACATTTTAAGGCAACTTCATGAAGAAAAGACATTTTCATTGATCTTTATCTTGTATTTACTACATGTGGCTGCAGTCAGCTGACCTTTTGACTAGAAAGTTTGAGTGCAAAAATAATTAAATGACTGGAATCTCAAATTGAAATTGGGGGAATAAAGACAAAGCATGAAGCTTTTCAGTACTATCAAAAAGAAAAAGAATAAACCTAGAGAGGCATAGTCTCTTCTCAAGTTGGATCAACACCTCTAGAAATGATAAAAGTAGCCTATGGAGTTAGTCAAGCCTACATGCCACATCACTGGCCTGCCAGTCAAACCTGTGCATTATGCAAATTTCCAAAGTGTGCTGAGATCCAATGGGGACAGAGGAAGGGAGGGAAGATGAAACAGGTTAAACATGGCAACAAAATGTGGATAATGGAAAGCAGAAGAGTTGGAATGGCTCAGGAAAGAGGAGAAAGTGAAACCCAGTAGTTTAAAGGGGTCAAAGCCAAGAAAAATAAAACATTTGCCAGTAGCCCTGGAAAGACTCAGGGCTAGGTGGCATCTCTCAAGTTGCAGAGCGGACTGAAAACAGGAAGGCAGCTTGAGAGCCTTGTTGGGGGTAGCTGGACCCCAGTATCCTTTTCCCCAACTGGAAGATCCATAAGTCAGGGCACCAGGGACAATTGAACACTAAGAGCCTATGGGTATGCTGAATGCCAAGACTGTCCTGAGCCCTTTCTGGTCACCCTCCTCACAATGGCAGCCCAGTCAGGCAAAGGACTTGAGACCGGCCAGCCCCAAAACAAAGATCTATAGGTGCTGACATTTAGGTGTCCTTTCGAGCAAATCCCAGGTATTGTTGTAGGGAAAGTGAAGACGTCTTGAAGGTGGCAGGGGGGGGGGGGCAGGAGTGATGGGAACAGAATTATACCCTGTTTCAGAGTCAAGAGTCACTAATAATGTACAAAAAAGAAATATCAAGAGATAGCAGTTTAAGCATGTTATTTAGAAATCTGGCAAAAGTGTTGAGCAAATACCAAAGATGAATAAGAGTGAATTTTAAGCAAAACACAACCAGGAGCTAATCAGCTTCTCCAAGAAGAACCAGGGCCAACAACTTTGTAGGAAGCTTATTCTCCATCATCCCAGGCCTGGCTGATGATCACACAGCTTAAAGAGATCCAGTGCTGACGGGCATACTATCAGAGGAGGTAAGGCTTCTGTGACAGCTAACTGTTGCCACAATAATGCTGCATAACAGATCACCCCAAAACTCAGTGGTATACACATATTTTTGCTCACACTCATGGGTCTGTAGGCCAATTGCAGTTTCAATACAGTTTGGCTGGTCTAGGCTTAGCCTGAGTGGCTCTGCCTCAAGCTGTGTGTTTCTGGGCTCGATGTCAGGCTGTGAATCTGCCCCATATGTCTAGTTCTGGAACCCAGGCTTGAGAACATCAGCTGCCTATTACACATTCTTGTCACAGTGAATCACTTCCATGGACATTCCAAGTCTCTGATTGCGTCATATCAAACTGATAGCCTATTGACCAAAACAAGTCAAATGGCCAAACACAAAGTCAAGGGGCCAGGAGCTGTTATTTGCCCGATATGAAACCATAGCAAGGGATGGATATATGATACCATGACAACAGAGCAAAGACATCATTGGAACTAATAATCCAATCTGTCAAAACACCATTCTTCACTTATCAGTCATCATTTACTAAATGTGTTCTAATTTTGGTCTTCATTCTCATTACATTATCATGGTGGTTCAGTCACCATATCCTGTTCTCATTCCTCTAGCAAGAATATCTAGGATGCATAGCCAGAATTAACGGTTAACTGTTCTGATTTGCCACTTTATTTTTGTGCAGTTATTCTAAACCTTTCCAGTGTCTTTATTAATTATTTTATTCCCAATCTTTCCATTTTAATCTAAGCTCTCTCTTTAAGTGAGAATGCAGAATACTGTAAAAGATGTTTAATTCCATTTTATGTCATGTAGCCCTTGGTCCCTTTTCTGGATTTTTAAAAAGCAGAAACTCAGAGCAAAGTACACTGGAATGTAGGGAAGGTTATTTGATATAGAAAACGTGTAGTCTAGCCAAGAAGTGATTACTCCAGAAATCCTCATGGAGAGTAAAGGATTTAATGTGCGACTTGATATTTTGGAAAAACAAACTGAGGATTAATAATATCCGGGTGATGTCTCCCAAAAACACCAAAGGAAACAGTGAAGACGTCTTAAAAGAATGGCTTCCAGATGCCTAGTAAATCATGTGTCCCTAACAAATGAGAACATGGCTAAGGGAGGATATTACTTATTTTGAGAAGATATGCATTCTTTGGGTAACCAGTAGTATTTTGCACTTCAACTTCATAATATTATTGAAGAGATAAAAGCCAAGAGCATTATCCTTTTCAAATAGTGAAATGATGGATAAATTATTTACACTGAAAATCCATTTTACCATTCAGTGTGATTTGTTTGTAAAAATAAATCAGGGTTTTATGGTGCAGCGATTTGTCTGTTTCACTGACTGGAATAGATCTCAAAGTCTTGTGAAATGAGAGAGCATGATTGAAAAGAAAGAGGGTTAGAAAACCAAAAAGATGCTTTGCACATAGGAACGTTTTCAGATACATAAATTAGAAAGACTCCGGAGTCTGGAAACTGATTTCTTACAAACCATCTACACTCACATACTCTTTGGAAAGAGTTCATGTGTTCCCAGTTCAGAAACCACTGAGTTCGTAGATCTCCCCATATTCCTATGCCCTTTGGGCTCTTAAATCATTTCCTCTGATACACTCCAGTATGGATTTGCATCAGTCAAAATGTGCCGGAACCTATTAGCTTTCAGAGTCAGGGTCATGAACATTTAGTAACGTCACAAGCTTTGGTTTTTCATATTGAAATCCTCTTTTGACTTTCTCTGTGTTTAATTTTCTCATCCACATAATATTACCTGGCAAATGTTTTGTGTTTGAGCGATTCTTCTCTGCGTCTTGTTGCTGAATTGAAAACAACAGAAACAGCAACAGCAGCAGGAAAAAGAAACCAGTGATGTCTAGGGATCACAAATAGATTGTAATCAGATATTATAAAAACAGAATTTAGGATGTGTGCCTTCTCTCTGAGGGGATATTGCACTTAATCAATTAAATTTCCTAGAGAGGATATTAAGCACAAATGGACCATTTCACAATTTCCATGGATATTAAGTGCTTGAAGTACACACACACAAACACACACACACACACACACACACAAAGGGAAGTCTAAATGAACCAAATTAATCTTCTATTTCCTTCCTAACTGGCAAATCAGTTGAAAGTAAGAGGCAGAAGCAGAGATTAATAAACCATATGCAATATATTGCCAGTTGTCATTTGAAGGAACTAGTTTTTCTTCTGTCGTATTGATTACCTAAGTGTTATAATAACATCACAGGAGCACTTTGGGATTAGGAAAGCCATGATGACTTTCCCCCTCCTTTGCAAAAGTGTCTACTTCCTTAGCTTCTGTAAACTTACTCTTAGTTAAGATCAGGTTCTGGTGTGAGGAACAAAAGACTCAAAAAACACTGACTTACGGAAGGGAAATTTATTACAGCAAGTCTGGAGTGAGTGGTTAGGGCCTCAGCAGTAGCTCTCCTCTGCAGAGTCCTGAGGGGAAGGCTCCTTTCTCCACCATACAGGGCCCACCTTTCCAAGATCCATTCCATCTTCATGACTGCATTCCAGCCAGGGAGGGAGGAATTTCTACTTATATCTCAGTGGCCAAAATTAATCATATGGAGCATTTTTGCCTTTTACATTTTGAAGCTTTCTTAATAGGTACATAGAAATTTAAATTTGTTACATTTTCTTAGGATTTGACTGTTTTATCATTAGGAAATGACCATATTTTTCCCTAGCAATGATTTTTGTCTCATAGTAATATTTTGTCTGATTTTAACAGGTATACCAGCTTTCTATTTGATGTTTTTTTGGTGTATCTTTTCCAGCCTTTTACTTTTGACTTTTCTGGAAACTTGTATTTTAGATATGCTCATTGTAACGTAATATAGCTGATTTAAAAAAATAGTCTGCAATTTTTTGCTTGACAGAGGCATTTATTTACATTATCATCTTATTTTATACATTTATTTGTCCCATCTTTTCTATGATTCTTTTTTTCTCTGTTGCCTTCTATTTGGATTATTATCTTTTTTATTTTACCCTCTGCTATTTGAAGTCACATACTCTGATATTACTCTTTTTGTAATAGAGTAAACCCCCCCTAAAGACTTCATAATCATCAAAGTCTCAAGTTAATACACTTACCCACCTCCTGAGCATTATCTTCATCCCTAGAAGAATTTGTTCCCCTCTGGAATAATATGCTATCGTGGTCCTGTGTTTAAAATATTTAACTCCTTAAAACATTAATATTGCTGTTTTATAAAGGCATCATTTTATATTTTTTGTATTTATCCATATGCTTATCAATTTTTTATTCTCCATTTCTTTTTAAAATAGAATTATTGAGGTATGGTTGACATACAGTAAACTACACATATTAAAAGTGTATAGTTTGATAAGTTTCAACATATGGAAACGATCACTACAGTCAAGAGAATGAACATATCATCATCTCTGAAAGGTTTCTTGTGCACCTTTTAATCTTTCACTCCTGCCACTTCATTTTATTGGTGGTTGTAGTGTGTCCAGAGCATAAATTCAAATCCAAATCACTAATCCCAGGTGGCTCAATCAGTTAAGTGTCTGACTCTTGATTTCAGCCCAGGTCATAATCTCAGGGTTGTGATCTCAGCCCCCTGACTCTGGTTCCATGCTGGGCATGGAGCCTGCTTGAGATTATCTTTCCTTCTCCCTCTGCCCCTTCCCTCCCTGCCTCTCTCCTTGTTGAAAAAATAAAGATCTCTGTCTTTGGGCAGCCTCGGTGGCTCAGTGGTTTAGCGCCGCCTTCGGCCGGGGGTGTGATCCTGGAGACCAGGGCTAGAATCCCAGATGGGGCTCCCTGCATGGAGCCTGCTTCTCCCTCTGCCTGTGTCTGTGCCTTTCTCTGTCTCTCTCCCTCTCTCTCTCTCTGTCTCTCATGAATAAATAAATAAAATCTTTAAAAACAAATCTGTCTCCATTGCTCTAGTTTCACTATAATTTGTCGCGCTGTAGCCTGTCTTTGTATGTATCTCTGCCTGATTGTGCTCTTGAATCTGACAGAAGACACTTAGTTATGGAAAATTCTCAGCCATGTTCTTCTCACATATTACATCTGCCCTCTTTCTCTCTTTTTTCCTTTTGAAATCCCAATTAGACACATTTCTACACCATCACCATCTTTTCTTAATCTATTTTTTCCATATATCTGTGCGACACACTGGATAGTATCTTCATGCCTAAATCTCTTTATCACTGCTCTCTCTCTTTTGCTGTGTCTAATTTACTGCCAAGCCTAGCCATTGAAGTTTTTTGTTCATTTTAGTTATATTTTTCAGTTCCAGGTGCTCTATTTGGTTCTTAGATTTCATTGGTTACCCTGTATAGCTACACAGATTTTCAAACTTTATTTTTACATACTGAATATAATTTTATGGTTAGTGTCAGATTATAACAATATTTCAAGTCTTTTTTTTTTCTGATATCTCTATTCTTGTTGCTCCCACTCATGGTATGTTGTTTCTCTATGTGTTGAATGACTTCCATCTGTGAGTTGCTTATTTCTCTTGGAAATTTATTTTTCAAGGAATTCTTGGAAAACTGGGAGAGAAAAGTTTGTGCAGAGGATTGGAATTTGCTTCTGCCAGTTACCTTTGATGCTACATATTTAATAGGATGACTTTAAACTACCGGTATCATTCTACACATTTGGTGTGTAATTTTTCATTTAAAAATAGATCATGAAATGTCTGTTATTCACATAAATTCACATACTGATTATTTTTGATGCTGCATGACATTCAATAATAAAGTTACATTGTAACTTATTTTTTGTTTTAGTTGTAGTTGACATACAATGTTATATAAGTTTAGATGCATAGCACACCAATTAAGTACATTGCAAAATACTCACCATTTGTCACCACACAAAGTTATTGCCATATTATTGACTATATTCCCTATACTATACTGTTTATCCCTGTGGCTTATTTCTTTTATAACTAGAGGTTTGTACATTTTACTCCCACCTATTTTGCATATCACCCCACCTCCCTACCCTCTAGCAACCACCAGTTTTCTATATTTCTGAGTCTGTTTCCACTTTTGTTTTGATTTTGCCTATTTGTTTTGTTGATTTTACATGTAAGTGAAACCATATAGGATCTTTCTCTTTCTGACTTATTTCACTTACCATAATACCCTCTAGGTCCATCCATGTTGTCATAAATGGCAAGATTTCATTCTTTCTGATGGCTTAGTAATATTCCATAGTGTATACCATATATCTTCTTTATTCATTCATTTATCAACAGATATTTAGATTGCTTCCATATTTTGACTATTGTAAATAATGTTGCAATGAACATAGGGTGCTTACAGCTTTTCTAATTGATGTTTTCATTTTCTTCTGGTAAATACCCAGAGGTGGTATTACTGGATCATATAGTATTTCTATTTTTAATTTTTTGAGGAACCTCGACACTGTTTTTCATAGGGGTGCACCAATTTACATTCCTATCAACAGTGCACAATGGTTCGCTTTTCTCTATATCCTTGCCAAAACTTGTTATTTCTTGTATTTTTTATTCTAGTCATTCTGACAAGTGTAAAGTGATATCTCATTCTGGTTTTGATTTGCATGTCCCTGATGATTAGTGATGCTGAGCATTTTTTCATGTGTCTGTTAGCTATGTGTACATCTTTTTAAAATGTCTTTTCTGGTCCTTTGCCCACTTTTTATTTTTTTTATTTTTATTTTTTTAAATATTTTATTTATTTATGATCGACAGAGAGGGAGGGAGAGAGAGAGAGAGAGAGGCAGAGAGAGAAGCAGGCTCCATGCACCGGAGCCCGACGTGGGATTTGATCCCGGGTCTCCAGGATCGCGCCCTGGGCCAAAGGCAGGCGCTAAACCGCTGCGCCACCCAGGGATCCCCCTTTGCCCACTTTTTAATCAGATTATTTGTTTTTTGCTGTTGAGTTGTAGGAGTTCTTTAAATATTTTGGATGTCAAGCCCTTATTGTCTATGTCATTTGCAAATATCTTCTCCCATTCAGTAGATTGCTTTTTATTTTGTTAATAGTTTCCTTCACTGTGCAGTCTTTTTATTTTGACATAGTCCCAAAGGTTTATTTTTACTTTTGTGTCTCTTGCTTAGCAGTAAAAATATTGCTAAGGCCAATGTCCAAGATGGACATTTTTTACTGCTTGTGTTTTCTTTTAGGAGTTTTATGGTTTTAGGCCTTTCATTTAGGTCTCTAGGCCATTTTAAATTTATTTTTATGAATGATGTAAGAAAATAGGTTAGTTTCATTTTTCTACATGTAACTCTCCAGTTTTCCCAGAGCCAATTATTGAAGAGATCGTCTTTCCCTGTTGTATATTTTTCTCTCCTTCCTTGTCAATTAACTGATCATATAAGTGTGAATTTATTCTGGGGCTATTTTGTTCCTTGGAACTATGTGTCTGTTTTGGTGCCAGTACCATAATGTCTTCAATACTATAGCTTTGCAATATAGTTTCAAATCTGGGATTGTGCTACAGCCATCTTTGTTCCTCTTTCTTAAGAGTGCTTTAGGCATTTGAGGTCTTTGTGGTTGCATACAAATCTTAGAGTTACTTGTTCTAGTTCTGTGAAAAATGCTACTGTCAGTATGATAGGGGTTGTATTGAGTCTGTAGATTAAGTAGGTTCCATGCCCAGTGTGGAGCCCAATTCAGGACTTGAACTCATGATCCTGAGATCAAGACCTGAGCTGAGATCAAGAGTCAGACTCCTAACCAACTAAGCCACCTAGGCACCCCAGTAGTATGGACATTTTAACAGTGTTAATTCTTTTAATCCATGAGTGTGATGTATTCTTTCATTTATTTTTGTCGTCTTTAATTTTTTTTATCAGTGTCTCATAGTTTTCAGAGTACATGTCTTTTACCTCCTTGTTTAAATTTATTCCTATTTTATTTTGGATGCAATTGTAAATGGTATTATTTTCATAGTTTTTCTTTCTGATAGTTTATTATTAGTATGTAGAAAAACAACAGATTTCTGAATATTAATTTTTTATCTTGAACTTTGCTGAATTCATGTATTCTAATAGTTTTTTTTTTTTCAATTAGTCTTTAGGGTTTTCTGTGTATGGTATCATGTCATCTGCAAATAGTGAGAGTTTTACTTTCCTTACCTGTTCAGATGGCTTTTCTTTCTTTTTCTTGTCCAATTGCTGTGGCTAGGACTTCCAGTACTATATTGAATAAAAGTGGAGGAAAATGGGCATCCTTGTCTTGTTCCTGATCTTTGGTGGAAAGCTCTCAGTTTTTCACCATTGAGTATAATGTTATCTCAGGTTTATCATATGTGGTTTTTATTATGTTGAGGTATAATTTTTTCTTTACCTACTTTGTTGAGAGTTTTTATGATGAATGGATGTTGAATTTTGTCAGATGCTATTTCTGCATATGATTTTTATCTTCATTTTGTTAATGTGGTCTGCCACAATGATTGATCTGTGGATAATTTGAACCATCTTGGCATCTCTGGAATAAATACCACTTCATTGTGGTAAATGATCCTTTTAATGTATTTTTAAATACAGTTTACTAGTATTTTGTTGAGGATTTTTCTGTCTGTGTTCATCAGGGATATTGGTCTGTAATTTTTTGTGTGTGATAGTGTCTTCATCTGGTTTTGGTAATGCTGGCCTTGTAGAATGAATTTGGAAGTATTCTTTCCTCCCAATTTTTTTTGCAGTAGTTTGAGACAAATAGGTATTAACTCTTGTTTAAATGTATGGTAGAATTCACCTGTGAAGCCATTTAGTCCTGGACTTTTGTGAAAAGTTTTTTGATTACCAGTTCATTTTTGTTACTAGAAATCAGTCTGTCACATTCTCCACTTTTTCCTAATTCAGGCTTGGACAGTTGCATGCTTCTGGGAATTTATCATTTTATTCTAGATTGTCCAGTATTTCAGCGTGTAGTTTTTTGTGGTAGTTTCTTGTAATCTTTTGTATTTCTGTGGTGTCAGCATTAACTTCTCCCCTTTTATTTCTGATTTTATTTGTTTGAGTTCTCTTTTTTCTTGTTGAATCTAGCTTAGGGTTTATCAATTTTGTTTATCTTTCCTAAGAACCAGCTCTTATCTTCATCTTTTCTTTTGTGTTTAAGTCTCTATTTCATTTATTCCTAATCCAATTTTTATTATTTCCTTTCTTCTACTAACTTTGGGCTTTTTGTTTTCCTTTTTCTAGTTCCTTTAGATATAAGGTTTGTTTGTTTATTTGAGATTTTTCCTGACATAGGCCTGTGTTACTCTAAACTTTCATCTTAGAACTGCTTTTGCTGTATCCCAAAAATATTGGGATATTTTTGGGATACAGCAAACACTGTTGTGTTTCCACATTCATTCCTCTCCATGTATTTTTAAATTTTTTTCTTTGATTTTTTTCATTGACTATTGGTTGTTTAGTGACATGTTGTTTAGCTTTCATGTGTTTGTTTTTTCTAGTTTTTTCTTGTAATTAATTTCTAGTTTAATGCCATTGGGGTTGAAAAAGATGCTTGATATGATTTCAGCCTTCTTAAATTTCAGACTTGTTTTGCAGCCTAATGTGATCTGTTCTGGAGAATGTTCCATGTGCACTTGAGAAAAATCTGTATTCTACTGGTCTTGTGTGGAATATTCTATATATATATCTGTTAAGTTCATCTGGCCTAATGTGTCATTCAAAGCCCCTTTTTCTTTATGAATTTTCTCTCTGTATGATATATCCATTGATGTAAGTGGGTGTTAAAACTCCCTACTATTATTGTATTAGTGTCAATTTCTCCTGTTATGTCTATTAATATTTGCTTTATTTATATAGATAATCCTATTTTGAGTGCATTTGTTATAGCCTCTTGTAGGATTGATCCTTCTATCATTCTGTAATGCCCTTCTTTGTCTTTTGTTACAGTTTTTGCTTTAAAGTTCATTTTATCTGATATTAGTATTGCTAACCCAGCTTTCTTTTCTTTTTTTTTTTTTTACTGCCATTTGTATGAAATATCTTTTTCCATCCCTTAACGTTCAGTCTGCATTTGTCTTTAGGTCTGAAATGAGTCTCTTGTAGGCAGAATATAGATGAGTCTTGGGTGTGTTTTTTTTTAACTTTTTAGTCATGCTGTGTCTTTTAATTGGAGTATTTAGTCCATTAATATTTAAAGTAATTACTGATAAGTATGCACCTATTATGTATTATTTGTTCATTGTTTTCTAGTTTTTTTGTAATTCTCCTTTGTTACTTTCTTCTCTTTTTCTCTTCTGTTGTGATTTAATGACTTTATTGTTATGTGTGGATTTCTTTTTCTTTATTTTATATCTATTACATGTTTTTGGTGTGAAGTTCATGTGTAACTTCCTATATTTATAGCAGTCTGTGTTAAATTGAAGGTCTCTAAAGTTTTTTTTTAAGATTTTATTTATTTATTCATGAGAGAGAGAGAGAGAGAAAGGCAGAGACACAGGCAGAGGGCGAAGCAGGCTCCATGCAGAGAACCCGATGTGGGACTTGATCCCAGGACTCCAGAACCACGCCCCAGGCCAAAGGCAGGTGCCAAACCACTGAGCCACCCAGGGATCCCATAAAGTTTGAATACAGTCTAAAAGCACCAAATTTTACTTCATCTTCCATGTTTTATGTAGATGATGTCATATTTTAAATGTTTTTATTTTCTGTATCCCTTGAAGTTTCTTTGTTTGTAATTGATTGTACTACTTTTAACGTTCATACTAGCTTTAAAAGTGACCTTACTGTATGTTTGCTTTACCAGTGTAAATTTTCCCTTTCATAATTTTTCTCTAGTTATGGCCTTTTCTTTCTCACTTAGAGAAGCCCCTATAACATTTCTTGTAAGGCTACTTTAGTGGTCACATTTAACATGTTTGTCTGGGGAACTCTATCTTTCCTTCAATTCTGAATGATAATAATGCCAGGTAGAGTATTCCTGGCTGCAGGGTTTTTTCCCTTTAATTCCCTCTGGCCTGCAAACTTTCTGCTGAAAATTAGCTGATAGCCTTATGGGACTTCCCATGTACATAACTGTTTGCTTTTCTCTTGCTGCCTTTAAGATTACTTCTTTAATTATTGCCATTTTAATTATTATGTGTCTTGGTGTGGACCTCCTTGGGTTTATCTTGTTTAGGATTCTCTGTGCACCCTGGATGTCTGTTTCCTTCCCCAGATTTAGACAAAGTTTTAGCTATTATTTCTTCAAATAAGTTTTTTGCCCCTTTCTTTCTACTCCTCTAGGACTCTTATAATGCAAATGTAGTTATGTTTGATTACTGTCCTAGAGATCCCATTTTTTAAATTCTTTTTTTCTTTTTAACTGTTCAGCTTGTATAATTTCCACCACCTATCTTCCAGATTACTGATCTGCTCTTCTGCATCCTCTA
This sequence comes from Canis lupus dingo, assembly GCF_003254725.2. Classification (NCBI taxonomy): domain Eukaryota; kingdom Metazoa; phylum Chordata; class Mammalia; order Carnivora; family Canidae; genus Canis; species Canis lupus. Next base: position 16,342,788 of record NC_064244.1, on the reverse strand, counting down.
ATCTGCTCTTGATTCCTTGTGGTGTATTTTTTAGTTACTATATCCTTAAGCTCACTGGGGTTTTTTTGTGTTATGTTTTGTAGGGGGCGGGGACTGGTGTTTTTTTGCTTGCTTGTTTGTTTTGTATTTTATATCTCTTTGTTGAAGTTCTCACTGAGTTCTTCCACTCCTCGGTCAATCTGGTACCATTATGACCATTACTTTGAACTCTCTATCAGGTAAATTACTTATCTCCATTCCATTTAGCTCTTTTTCTGAGTTTTTTCTTGTTCTTTCATTCGGAACTTATTCCTTTGTCTCTCCATTTTGTCTGACTCTCTGTATCTATTTCTGTGTATTAAGTAGGTCAGCTATGTCTCCTCCAATAATGGCCTTATGTAGAAGGCATCCTTTGGTCCCAGTAGAATAGTCTCCCTGGTCACCAGAACCAGGTGCTCCACAGGTGTTCTCTCTGTGGGCTGCATGTGCCCTCCTGCTATGGCTGTGCCACAATGGCTGCAGGTATGCTAGTGGGAAGGGCTGGCCCTCAGCCTCATTTCAGCTATGACCAACCATGGCTACTGCAGGCACACTGGTGGCCAGGGCTTGTGGGCTCACAGGGGAACGAACACCAAAGTAAGACAAGTGGCGTGAACAAGGTAGATAGAGAGTATCAGAGCTGACTCTCACCAACTTCCTGCCAGGTAGGCTGAAGGAGCATGAGAACAATGGCACCTGCTCACTCTTCTGTTCCCAGAGAAAACTGCAGATCCCTGCCCCTCTGGCACATGTACTAAAATTATTCAACAAATTTCCTTTATGTATAATCCAGGTGCTTTTCAAATTGCTGCCTCTATGCTGAGTCTGAGACTGGCCCTTTAAGAGTAGAGACTCAGTTTCCTATAGCCCTGCCATCTCTCACAGTGAATCCCCGCTGATTTTCAAGGTTAGATATTATAGGGCAGGTCCCTAGGGCTGGACCCCCTTGCTCCTCCACACCTGTAACATCCCCTCTGGTTATGAGTGCCTTTATTGGGGTTTGGTTCCAGACACATCTCAGTCCCTCTTACTCTTATTGATGTAGCCTTCTCTTTGTATCTTTAGCTGTGGAAGATCTGTCAATCTTCAGGTTGTTTTCAGAGTGAGTTACTACATGTACTTGTTGCTTTGTTTTGTTTGCTTGTGAGAGGAGGTGAATATATATATATTGCTTGTGGGAGAGAGTATGTGTATACACACACACACATACACACACACAAAAGTGGGACTGCTATGGCAAAGAGAATGTGCACTTAAAAAAATGTTTATACATACTACACATGACTTTCTGAAGATTCTGTCAATTTATAGCCTACCAACATATACCTACGTCCTTGACAACACTGGATATTACCAAGCTTTATTTTGCTGATCTGATGAGAATATTATTTAATCCAATATCTTAAATTAATGAAGCTGAATGTATTTGTTTACTTCTCTTAGCCATTTTCTTTTCTCTTCTGTGTAATTGCTGTTTGTCTAACGTAACCATTTTCATAATTTTGGGGGTCATTTTCCTAGATGATTTTTTGAATGTTACGAATTTTAATGTCTTTCTTTTAAATATTTGATTCAGAAATAGCTTTTAAAATATAAATATGAACTAGTAGAAATTAGAATCAAAATGTTTTCATAATAAATCTTGTTCTTGGGGCAAAGATATGAATTGTATAATTATTCTAAACAGTGAACATTATAATAGTTCTATCAATTCTTGCTATTCTGATAGCAATTATGATAGTGTTCTTTTTGACTACTTCTAGAATATGTATTTTTTCATTTCCTGTTTCTAGTCATTACTTAAAATGAGTGCTTTACTTGCAATTTGTGGCTGTTCACATTGAAACAAAAGAGGCTACCAGTGAGGAATAATTGCATGTTTTATTATTGAGAAAATTAAATATTGTTTCTTCAATCATTTTTTTAAAGTGTTGGAGATTCATGTACTAATAGTCATAATTAGAGAACTCTTCCTAGTCAGATTTCTAATACTTTCCTAGAGTGATATTTATTTTTAGAGACTCCAATTTTTTAAATTTCATATGTTTAGCATGTAATCAATTTTCACCAGATAGTTTCATCTCCATCATTTATCTGGAGCAGTTATATTTGCATTTAACAATTATTGTTGGAGGGAGACTTTAGCATTGTTGGAATTTGAAAGTTTTACTAATCTATGTTTTACTATTTCAGAAAATGTCTGTTATTTCAAATAACTATTATAATCTCTGTTTCTTATAAAATTCATGCTTGGCTTCCTCAGTCAATTCTTTTGGGCTATGAATTTTTTTTGTGAAGTTATTCAGAAAGCCATTTTGTGATAATTATAAAACACTAACTATAGCTGCCAGTGCTTTTTTTTTAATAGGTCTTTCTTTATAATGTGAGATTAATTGGTTGACTGCATAAATTGAAATAAACTGAAAAATTATAAACATTTTTATTATCTCACAGGGATGTTTTCCTTAGTGGTAGAATACATATCACAGAAAATGATTTATCAACAATTTTTTGAGCTGCTTTGATTTCATAGCATTTATATTGCATTTTATTGCATATTGCTTTTAAACCAGGAACATCCAGGACTTCACAAATTCAAGTTAAATAAGCATTTAGAGGAGGAATGTGTAAATTGTCTTAAAAATCAAGCCTATACTTTGAGAAATAAAATTGGTTAAACCTCAGAGTTAAGAATCAGCATGATTTAGAAACTATATTTCTCAGAATTTTCCCAAAGAACTTGTTAATAAACATGCCAAACAAACATATAAATTCATCTGATTCAAGATTGATCCAAAAGTTAAAGGGATGACAGCAAAATCTTAGCAATTTTGTATTTCACTGAATATCTGACTAAATCAGCTTAAACATTCTTTGGCATTTAAATAATATCGAATATTCTTTCTAATATTTCTACAACATATAATTTAAGGTGACAAAAGTTTATATTTTTAAAACTCATATTCAGCTATTCAAAATGAGTTAAATAAAACAGAGGGGTGGGAGGAGATGATAATATTTATGTAAATGACCTGAAAGAATAAATGACTACAAATAGTTAGTTTTCTCAAGTTACTGATTGATAAGAACTATAAACCTGAGACTTTGTCAGTAAAGTAAAACCATATTTAGCTGGTATGTTATAAGTGATGCTACTTCTTCCTACTAAATTGCTGTAATCAGGTTATTTGGAACCTAAGCCCAGTCGACGTTACCTGCCCAAATTATCAGTCAAACTCAGGCATTGTCTGAATTTGGATTACAGGGTATCAGCCAGGGCCAGAAGACAGCAAGATCAAAATGGAAGCCAATACAGCAAACAGAAGAAGAATTCAGGAGCATCTCTCCAGAAATAAGGTTAAATCCAAAGTAGAAACTTGGGCCCCTGAAATAATACCAGCATACCAAGGTTAGAGGGAGCTCCATGGATGTACTTTTCTCCCAGCATCCTAGAGGACCAGAGATACACTAGCATTGAAAGAGAGTACAGGAGGGCCTTACCTTGTAGTCTACCTCTAGGTGAAATCTCTAGCTTTCCAGATGAGTCTTGTTTTAAAATATATCCTATTCTTAGTAAAACTAGAAAATTAACTTCTATAACTGACCCTGAAGTTTATAACTTAATGTGTAAGTCGCATGAAATTTTGTGTGTAGAACAACCCATAGTTATTTATATATCATGAAGGCAATTAGAGTTTTCTTTTAGAAAATCTCTTCATCATCTATGCTAAATATTTATTAGAGGCAACTTCTAGTACTATTTACAATTCAGATATTTAACCTGATTCATGTATTACTTGGCAGTTTACAAGCAAAGTATCTAATAAATTCTATAGTTTTCTTTGCAAAAGTATTTAATTAACTTAGCTCTGTACTTAAGTCAGTACATAGAAAGTTCAGTAAGGCATGAAATTCAGTAAATAAAGCTGCATTTTGGGAAAACAACACCTTGGGGAGAAAGTGTTATAGTCTTTCTTTTTCAATATGACACTGGTTTAAACAAACATACTGTATCCATGTGAGGGACTATTACATATATTTTTAAAAGAGTGAGAAAGATCATATAGAGTGATACGTAAAAGCTCTAAAAGTATATTGTCTCTTAAAAAGTCAGGATATTAAACAATCTTTAAATAGTTTTCAGAGGCTGAAGTGCAAGTTGTCTAATAAACCAAAGACCCTAAAAAGAAAAATTGTCTGTGGAGAAGTAGAGTCGATCCAAAGGCACAATTCAACAATGAAGTCTCATGGTGTTTATCAGCTTATAGAATGCAGAAAGTGAAGCAGTACTTGAGAGATCTCTTTAACCTTCCCAGCCCAAGTGAGGTGGCCAAGTGATCTCTTCTCAGGGGATGCCATTAGTGGTACGAGTGGCTGACGTGATTGCCATAGCAGGTTGTCATAAAAGTAAGCAGATCCACCACCACAGTCTGCCCTCTGGTTCCCCTGTTATGACCCTCATGGGGCAGTACTGTGTCCAGGATGGGGGCAGATTAGGACCTGCCACAGAGGGAGGTTCTGGTGAATCCTGCCATGCTGTGCACTTCTCATTGCTTTGGCTTCATACATTCCTGTGTCTTGTGGAAAAGCCAGATGGACCTGATTTCTTTGGTGAGTTACCATCAAACATGTGACCCGTGTTCTTTAGTTTCTTTCATTATATCCCTTTGAGATTGATAGTATAAGGCTGAAACATCAACTTTATACTTTAACAAATAGCACCTGGACTTTCTCATCTTGTTTCTTTCTGAAGCAATCACAAAACACTTTAGTAAAAAAGATTTATGACAGCTCTTCTATTTTTTTCCATTTTATATGTCTGCTAAATTCCATTTTTAAAACATTATGGAGAAAGCCACTGGTGGAATCACAATGTCTAGAAATGTTAACTTCTCTGTAAAAATAAGGCCACTCAAATCTTGTTAAACTGATATTGTATTCATTGTGCCTCTTAATGCCCACATTCATTCCAAAGGACTTATAAAATGAAATCATCAAAAAGTTCCCAGCTGCACAAGTCTTTTGAAACTTTTCTATCGTAACACAGTCTGCGTTACACATTACAAAAACATGCAAGGGGACTTAAAGATAGTTTAACAAAAAGACTAGAAAGGGAGAATATCCAGGTGGCTTTTTAAGTGTGGAACATAATAAAATGGTGTTTGGAAAGTATTATGCCAAGATGTAATAACTAGAAAACAAGAAAGTCTATTTATAAGTTCAAGTGTAACTTTAAGTCATAAATAGAAGAAATGTTGAGAATGGAAAGGGAAGAAATAACACTAGCACTTATTAAACATGAAACAAATAGACTAAAACCCTTCAGCTATGGAAGAGCAATAGGACAGTATATTTTGGGCTTACCTTTCTGAAGCTTTGTCCTAAGGCTGTGAGTTCCATATTATATTATCTCAGTCTTCTCAGGGAAGGAAATCACTTGAGAATTTAAAACAGTGAGCCTGATGCAGGAAACTGGTTACCCAGGGGAAGGCAGACCTGAAGTGCCCATCTTCAGACTGGGACACAACCTATAGATTGACACTACCAAGAGGCCACCCTGGACCAGACTGAGGAGGCAAAGGGTAAAGGCTGGAAGTGTCTCGACTGTTGGATCAGATGTTGCCAGGGACAGATAGGGAGCAGTAGAAATACCCTGGCTTCTCCCTCTTTCCTCTGTCTCCTACTATGGTCCTCACTGGCAATTCCCAACCTAGGGACAGGTCTGCAGGGCTCATCCTTCCTGCAGAGCAGAGGAAGAATGAGGAATGGATCTCAGTGCAGATGAGTTCGGGACCAACACAAACATTGTATACATTGGCAGATGCACACTCTTTCTTCCTCACGTTCAGGTGAGAACTCCACACTAGGAGGGACCTGCATACACCATTGTGATCACGGAACTCTTCTGCTGCACGGTCCCTTTGCTCAATGCAAGTAGATTCACCCCTGATTGTTCCTTGTGTCTTGACAGTGTTTCTCTGCTGCATTACTTAAAGTAATATTTCAGTTTGGCCATATACATTTTTAAAGGGCCCATTTGGCTTGTAGTCTGGGTGTCCTGCTGTAATTCATCCACTGCCCTTTGGATAGAGCACACTTTATAACAACATCAGAGGCAGGTTAAGTGGAAGTCCAGCTGGGACTAGGTCATGATTGGAGAAGATAAACTTATCCACTTTTCTGGGGTAGCCCTTGGTGAAGCTTGTACCATTGTTCTGCGTGGGGCCACTCAACAGATTTTAGATGAAGCAGAAAGATCTTTGCATGATGCTCTTTGTGTTCTTGCCCAAACTGTGAAGGATTCTAGAACAGTGTATGGAGGAGGCTGTTCTGAGATGCTGATGGCTCATGCTGTGACACAGCTTGCCAGTAGAACACCAGGCAAAGAAGCTGTTGCGATGGAGTCTTATGCTAAAGCACTGAGAATGCTACCAACTATCATAGCTGATAACGCAGGCTACGACAGTGCAGACCTGGTGGCCCAGCTGCGAGCTGCCCACAGTGAAGGCAACAGAACTGCTGGCCTGGATATGAAGGAAGGTACCATCGGAGATATGGCAGTACTGGGTATAACAGAAAATTTCCAAGTGAAGCAGCAAGTTCTTTTGAGTGCAGCTGAAGCAGCAGAGGTGATTCTGCGTGTGGACAACATTATCAAAGCAGCACCAAGGAAACGTGTCCCTGATCACCACCCCTGTTAAACATTCCCATGTGCTGTTGAGCTCTGGACCAGTTAGTTCATAGCAAAGTTGTGTTTGAAAGACTTCGACCTCTCAAAGAAGACTGTGGAATCGAAGTTTATCTGTGGCTCTTATATCCTTAAGTTTGGACATATAACTGACCTTCTATTTTAACATGGGTCTAATTTATTTGCTGTTTCATTTTCCATAAGATTCAGATGATTTAAAAGTTTGTTTCTCATACTGTGCATCAAAATAAAAACTTGAACAATTAAATTGCACCATGGTTGGTGCACCATGGCACCAACCTTTGAGGAGCACTAAGAGATCAATGGGGCATTAAAACATCTCTGGAAAAAAAAAAAAAATCTCTGGAAATGTCACTGTCTGGGGGAAAAAAAACACCTAAGAAAACAAAGAAACAATTTGCATTTCTCAAAATTCCTCTAAAGAAGAAATGTACTTTATCTAATTGAGTTTTTTAATCCACTTATTTTATTTATTTTTTTTAATCCACTTTTAGACATTGTTTCTCCCTATTTCCTGGACCAAAAGGCTGCTCTTGTGTTTGTTTGGAAACAAAACATAAAACCAAACTGTAATGGAATTCTGTTGGCTTATACAATTAAAAAAGAAGAATCAGGGTAATTATCTACAGCCCAGTGATGCCCTCCAGTACCCTGCCTTCCTCATTGTTGGCCTCATGGTTGTAGTATGACCACCAGCAGCATGCCCACAAGGAGAGAGTGATCTCTTCCCTCAACACCAGATTTTAAGGTCATCATTTATTAACCAGGCTTGGGTTTTTTTTGAAATACAATTTCCTTAAAAATTTTGGTTTTTTTCTCCCATTCACCTGATAACCTAAGGTGTTTGAAATGTATACAGAGGGTGGGGATGTTCAGGACTAAGCTTATTTGCTTTTGTAGGAAATTCCCGTCTTCCTGTTTTCTCTGGCACCAACTCAGCTTGTGAAGGACAATTAAGCTTTTCCAGCTTTCAAAAGCTTCAGATTATCAGGCCACCAGATACTATGGGTAGCCACTTTCATAGTTTATTATCTCTTAGCAAAGCCAGACAGAAGAAGCCTCTTAACCATCATGGTAGGACTGCTTATTGGTCAATTTAAATTCAAAAGGAAATATAAAAAGATAATAAATATTTTAAACACCTTATTTTCACTCATCCATTCACTAATTCTTTGGTGTGAGGCCAAGGTCTTTTCTTCAAGTGTGGGTTTTTCTCATATAAACCTTAATTCATAATGCATTGAGGCATTGAAGATTTACACTTTCCTTTTTAAGTAGAGTGAGAATTCCACAAGAACCTTGTAAAAAGTACATAGAAGAAAAATCTTTTTAAATTTTATAATTTCCTCCAATTTTTATAGTTTGAGAGCAAATTTTAAGCAATGGACTTTTATCAAGTCATTCCAAAGCATTAATTTAGTTTTCATAGGAAAAAAACCCCTCTATTGTCCTATTTATAATTCATTGGTTTCTGTAATTCTATAACACTTAATGAAATTAAGTACAGAATTACAATAAGTGTAACTGGCATAAATAAGTTCAGGAAAAGAGACAAAGTAGGTAGCCATAAAACTAAATTGGTAAGACAAGTATGTTTAGTGGGTTAAGGCTAGCACTCATAGCCACAAATGTTCTGAGGACTACAGGCTTCAGTCAGGATGTTTTACAGAAGAATGGAACATATTAATTGACCAATTAATCAATTCAGCAGAGGTTGGGTAAGACAGCAACTATTATTTTATATTTCCTCTCTATTTTCAGAAAGGCTTCCTGCAGCCTCAGCTTGTATCACTCACACAAGACCTAACTCAAGGCTGGAATATATTTTCAAAATCTCCAAAATCCTGATTTATTTTTAACCAGATGTCTTACTGCTATAGCCTTGGTAGAAATGTGTTCAGAGTCCCAAAGTACAATAGGAATTATTTTAACCAGTTCTAACCTACAAAAGCTGCCACCTTCCCTATTTGGGATAATTAGAATCATCCTCATTACCTTCCAGCCTACCCTCTCAGCTCAGTCTATTCCACATTTTAGAATCTATTCTTTGTAACATCCCATTTTATGATAAATTGTGTTACTTTTGATGGCAAGTAATAGAAGAGACTTACTCAACTTGGGTTAATCAACAAAGAAGATATATTAGTTCATGAAACGAATGTAACATCGTATGTGTCAACTCTATATTTAAAACAAAACAAAACTCCAGAAAATGAGCATGTTTCAGGCAAGGCTCAAATGTCCAGTATATAGTTGTGTAGATTGTGCATAGCTCAAAGGAGCCTGGGCACAGAGCCAAGTGGGAACCAAATTCAGTTTACCCACCCATATTCTCAGGCATGGAACTGGATCTATTTGTAGAAAGGGGTGCATGAAAGAGCATCTGATAGCACAGCCATGCTCCTGCAGGCCAAATTTGCCTAGTTTATCTACCCAGAGGTAACTTATGTTTTAATACTGGGAGCCTTGGCAGCTCAACAATGTCAGCCACGAATCAGTTCAGTTTTCCCCATTATCCATTTTCTTATGTCAGCAAGCCACATCCCTAAATTGGCTCTATTTGTGCTTACCAGATGAAGGCCAGCATTAGCCAAGTCATCCTTTGTCTTTGCCAGTGGGAAAGTGTACTTGTCAGTCATTGACTATATTAACTTCCATATTTGTTCAACCTGGGTCTTGTATTCATCACTAAAACCAGTCACTATGGCAGGAATATTTAGCATGTTGGCCAAGGTAGGATTTATATCTGCCATTTTGCTATTTTTCTTTCAAATTCTTATGTCACTTCTATTTCTCTATTTCTCTAGTAGTGCCCTCCTTCATTTGAAATAAATAGTTTACAGAACACCATTTTAATTTCCTTGTATTTCATTTAGTGGACTCTTCCACCTATATTCTTTTTGGTTGTCCTAGGGATGACAATTAACATCTCAATTTAAAACTATCTAGTGCATATATAGCATCAGCTAATATACTTCTGTCTCTTCCCTCCTTCATGCTTTTTTTGTCATACAGATTACATTTTTATGTATTATAAGCCCATCAATAGTTTTATTGCTTATACAGTCTTTTAATTTTTGACATAAATGTAGATTCACATGCATTCTTAGGAAATAGAAAAATTTTGAGTTATCCTTTACACGATTTTCTTAGATGATAACAACTTCAAAACTACAGACTGCATTTTTCAGATAAGTGACTCTGAATGCAATTGCTTGTTTGTATGGTAGATGCACGTTTATTTTGTAAACTGCCAAACTGTCTTCCAGAGTGATTGTACCGTTTTACATTCCCATCAGCAATATATGGGAAATCTATTTTCTCTGTATCCTCACCAGTGTTTGATATTGTCACTATTTTTTATTTTAGTCATACTGGTGATATCTCTTTGTGGTTTTCATCTGTACTTCCATGATGGCTAATGATGCAGATTTTTTCATCTGCCTATTTGTCTTCTGTATGTCCTCTTTGGTGAAATATCACTTCATATCAATTGCCCATTTAATATTTGGATTGTTTGGGTCTTACGTTTTTTATTTTTACTTTTTTGATAGATTTTATTTTTTAGAGGAGTTTTAGGTTCAATCAGTGATGATTGATTCAATCATCAAATGATTCAATCACCTAATGATTTCAATTAGGTAAAATCAAGCAGAAAGTTCATATATCCTCCCTGATGCTACACACATAACCTCCCCCGGTATCAACATCTCCTGGAAGAGTGGTACATTTGTTACAATGAGTGAACCTACACTGATGCATCATAATTACCCAAAGTCCATAGAGAACAAAACTCCACGATTTGGACCTGGTATATACTCTGACTTTTGACAAATGTATGTATAATGACATGTATCCACATTACAGTATCATACAAAGTAGTTTCACTGTTGTTAAAGTCCTCTGTGCTTCTGCTATTCAGCCTTCCCTCCCTGCTCACTATGGATTTTTTCTTACTGTCCCCATAGTTTTGCCTTTTCCAGAAGATCATATAGTTGGGATCATGCAGTATATAGCCTTTTCAGGTTGGCTTCTTTCATTTAGTAATATGCATTTAAGTTTCCTCCATGTCTTTTTATGGTTGATAGCTCATTTCTTTTTAGCACTGAATAACATTCCATTGTCTGGGTGTACCACAGTTTGTTCATTTGCCTATTGAAGGGCATCTTGGTTGCTTCCAAGTCTTGGCAATTAGGAATAAAACTATATATACCTGTGTGAAGGTTTCTGTGCAAGCATGAGCTTTCAGTTCATTTGAAGAAATACCAAGGAGTATGTTTGCTGGATCATATATTAGGAGTTTACTTTTGTAAGAAACTACCAGCTGTCTTTCAAAGTGCCTATGTCATCTTGCATTTTCATCAGCAGTGAATGAATGATCTTGTTGCTCCATATCCTAGCCAACATCTAATTGTGTCACTGTTTTGAATGTTAGTCATTCTAAGAGGTATATGGTGGTATCTCATTGTTATTTTATTTTGCCATTCCCCCAATGACTTATGATGTGGAGCATCTTTTCATATGCTTATTTACCATCTTTGTATCTTCTTTGGTGAGGTGTCTGTTCAGGTCTTTTACCCATTTCTTGACTCAGGTTGTTCAATTTCTTATTTTTAAGTTTTAAGAGTTTCTTATGAATTTTGAATAACAGCCCATTACCAGATATATCTTTTAAAATATTTTCTCCCAATCTGTGGCTTATCTTATAATTATTTTGACAGTGTCTTTTGCAGAGCAGAAGTTTTTGATAAACCTCAGCTTATGAATTATTTTATCGATGATATCTTTGGTTTTTTCTTTCTTTTTTTTTTTTTACTGTTGAATTTTGAGGATTCTTTATACATTCAAGACCAGTCATTTGTTAGATACATGGCTTGCAAATATTGTCTTCCACAATTGTAACTTTTTTTTATCCTCTTAACAGGGTCTTATATAGAGCAAACTTTACTAATTTTAATGAAGTCCACTTTACCCAGTTTCATTTTAAGAGTCGTGGTTTTGGTGTCAGATCTAAGAACTCAACAGAGAACCTGAAGATTATCCTATTTTTCCCCCTAAAGTGTATGTAGTTTCATATTTTACATTAAAGACTGATCCATTTTGATCAGTGTAAGGTGTAAGACCTAGGTCAAGGTCTTGTCTTTTCTTTTCTTTTTTGCTCACATTGTCCAATTGTTCCAGCACCATTGTTGAAAAGGCTATCTTTACTGAAAATTTTCAATTTTCCCTAAAATCAGTTGAGCATATTTTTAAGGGTCTACTTCTGAATTCTTTATTTTGTACCATGAATCTGTGGGTCTGTCTTTCTAACACTGCCATACAGTCTTGATTACCATAAATCTAAAATAAGTTTAAACCAGATAGAGTAATTTCTCATACTTTATTCTTTTTTTTTCCAAAAAGAAATTATTTAAGTTCCTTGACTTTCCATATAAATTTTGCAATAATTTTGCCTATAGCTACAAAAAGTCTTCCTGGAATTTTGGAAAGATTTGCATTAAACCTGCATATCAATTTGAGGATAACTGACATATTTATTATGTTGAGTCTTGCAATCCATGAACCTAGTATGTTTCTCCACCTTTAGATAAATTTTTGTTTCTTTCATCAGTGTTGTTTGGTTTTTGGCATACCAGTACTGCACATGTTTTGATAAATATACACTTAACTATCTAATATATTAAGTGACTATAAGTGGCATTGGATTTTTAATTTTTGTGTTCACATGTTCATTGTTAGGATATATAAATGATCGTAATATTTTATCTTTCTCTTATAACCTGTGACATTTATGAATTCTTTTTGTTCTAGTTCTTTTATAGAATCCTTGGGATACTCTATGCAGATAGTCATGTCATCTGTAGAGATGGCTTTATTTTTTTCCTTTTATATTTGTATGTCTTTTATTTCCTTTTCTTGCACTGAATAGAACTGCCAGTACTATGTTGGATAAGTCACCAGAGCAGACATCCTTCCTTGTTCCAGATCTTAGAGGAAAAATATGCAGTCTTTTACCATTAACAATGATGTCAAATGTAGTTTTTGTAATTTTCTTTATCAAATGGAGGATGTTCCCTCTCTTTCATTTTATTTTTCTGAGAGATTTTATCATGAATAGGTGTGGAATTTTATCAAATACTTTTTCTACATTAGTTGATATGATCCTGTGATTTTTTTTCCAATTTTAATAGATTTTATTTAACCCAATATGTCCAAAATATTATCATTTCAACATGCAATCAATATAAAAATTACTGAGTTTCCATTCTTTTTTTAGTACTAAATCTTCAAAATCCAGTGAGTATTTTACATTTACAGAACATCTTGATTTGGATTAGCCGCATTTCGAATGCTCAAAAACCCCATGTGGCTAATGGCTAACACATGTCTAAGTCCAACAAGGAAGCTCTCCCTTCATTTCTGACCTCGTGAAGCCCAGACTTGAAGACTGATATGAATACCAGCCTCCATCTATAGAAAGGGTCAAAGTCATCAGAGCAGTTCTGATTCTGAGTACCTCGTTGGACTAGGAAGGGAGCTGGGGCTGGTTATCAGACAACACTTAAGAGTTCAAGACAAACATCAATATTAATTAATAGGCTAAAGCCTATTAATGTGGTGCTACATAGATTGATTTGTGAAGAATGAATCAACCTTGCATCCTTAAAATAAATGACACTTGGTCATGTGTACATATATTTTTATATGTCACTGAATTCTATGCACTAATATTTGTTAAAGATTTTTCTGTCAATAGTCATGAGAGATACTGCTCTGTAGTGTTTTTTTTTAAATTGACTTTATCTGGTTTTGATATCAAGGTGTAATAATAAATTAATATAGTGAATTGGCAAGTGTTCCTTCCTTTTCTATTTTTTTGGAATAGATTTGTACAGTTGGTGTTAGTATTTTATAGCATTTTTTTTAAATGAAGTGACCTGGGTCTGGGGATTTCTTTTTTTTTTTTTTTTTTTTTTTTTTTAAGGTCTGGGGATTTCTTTCTTGAGAGTTATGGTCTTTCTTTCCGTTAAAGAAGTCCCTTTAACACTTCTAGTAAGCTCAGTTTAATGGTGATGAACTTCTTTGCCTTTTTATATTGGGGAAACTCTATCTCTCCTTGAATTCTAAATGATAATCTTGCCAAGAAGAGTATTCTTGGTTGTAGGGTTTTGTTCCCTTTCAGCACTTTGAATATATTATGCCACTCCCTTCACAGGGCCTACAAACTTTCTGCTGAAAATCAACTGATAGTCTTGTGGATGTTGCTTTATGCTGCGGCTTCTGAGATTCTCTCTTTAATTTTTGACATTTCAGTTATTTGTGTCTTGGTGTAGATCTCTGTTTTCATCTTATTTGGGGCTCTCCATTCTTCCTGGACTTGGATAACCTTTCTCATGTCAGGGAGTTTTTCAGCTATTATTTCTTCAAATAAGTTTTCTGCCTCTTTTTCTCTTTCTCTTCTGTGACTCCTATAATGGGAATGATAGCCTATTTGATTGTTCTAGAGGTCCTTTAAACTATCCTCATTTTTAAAAAAATTAATTAATTATTTTTGAGAGAGAGTGAGAGTACACTCAAGAGTGAGCAGGGGGAGGGGCAGCAGAAGAAGGAGAGAAGCAGACTCTCCACTGAGTGCAGAGCCTGATGCAGGGTTCAACCCCATGAACCTGAGATCATGACCTGAGCTGAGATCAAGAGCCAGCTGCTCAACAAACTGATCCACCTAGGCACCCCAACTATCCTCATTTTTTGAAATTCTTTTTTCTTTCATCTTTGAGCTTGGCTGATTTCCATTACCCTGTCTTCCAGATTAAAGATCCACTCTTCAGCATTTTCTAATATGCTTTTGATTCCCTATAGCATATTTTTCATTTCAGTTATTGTATTCTTTAGCTCTGTTTGAAGTTCTCACTGTGTTCTATATTTTATGTTCTACTCTTCTCCTGAGTTTGGTAAGCATCTTTATTACTTTGAACTCTTTATCAAGTTTATTGCTTATCTCTGTCTCATTTAATTCTTTTTTTTTAATTTTTTAAATTTATTTATTCATGAGAGACAGAAAGAGTGGCAGAGACACAAGCGGAGGGAGAAGCAGGCTCCATGCAGGGAGCCTGACATGGGACTCGATCCCTGGACTCCAGAACCACACTCCAGGCTGAAGGCGGTGCTACCGCTGAGCCAACTGGGCTGCCCTCACTTAATTCTTTTCTGAGGTTTTGTCTTATTCTTTCACTTGGAACATACTCTTCTGTCTCCTCATTTGGCTGACTCTATGTATTTGCTTCTACGTGTTAAGTAGGCCAGATATATCACCTGGTCTTGAGTGAGTGGCCATATGTGGAAGTCACCCTGTGGGGCCCAGAAGCACAATCTCCTTTAGTCACTACAACAAAGCCCTCTAGGGATATCCTCTGAGTGTAGGCTGTATGTGCCCTCCTTTTGTGGATGGGCCTCTAGAACTGCAGGCACGTTGGTGTGTGGGCTGGCCCCCAGCTTGCCTGGCTGTGATGCTCATCTATGACTGTTACAGGTACAATGGTGTTTGGGACTGGCTCCCCTACTCTAGGGCAAGAGCCATTTTGGAGTGGCAAAATGAGGCTATCTGCTATGAGGCTATCTGCTATGTGTGGCAGGATGAGAGCTGGTTTCAGAGGGTGCTCATCCCAGCTGAGACTGTCTGCTGTGTGTTAGGAACCACTTTGGGAGGGCACCCACAGGAGTGGGCAGGTTGGGCTTTGGCAGATCTGCAGGGGCATTCCAGGGCAGGGGAAACGATGATAGCAAGGTAGATAGAGAGTATCAGAACTAGTACCTGCCAGCATTGGGCCAACTAGGCAGAATGAAGTCAAGAAAAATGGTACCTGCCAGTGTTTCCATTCCTGGAGAAAGTTTCTACAGATTTCTGCCCCATTGACATATGCTGTAAAATTAGTCATTACATCTCCATCATGTATATAGCTCAAGCACTTTTCAAACTGCTGTCTTCATACTGCATCCCAAAGCAAGTGAGTACATGGGTCCTTTAAGAGTGGAGTCTCAGTTTTCTATAGTCCTCAGGCTTTCCCAGAGTTAAGCCCCACTGATTTTCAAAGCCGAACATTCTGGTGGTCTCCAGAGCAGGTGGTGGTCACAATGGGGCTTGAAATATCCCACTTGTGGATTGTCATGCTGGAGGTGTGGGTCCCAACCAAATTACATCTCTGTCCTTCCTACCCTTCTTAATGTGTCTTTTTCTTTATATCTTTAGCTATGGTAGAAGGGTTCTGCTCTCTTCAGGTTGTTCTCAGAGATAATTGCTCTGTATACAGTTGCAGCCTTTGTGTGTGTGTTGGGTGGTGGGAGGAGGTGAGCTCAGGGTCTTTCTACTTCGCTATCCAATCAGGATCTTCTCTTTGTCTTTTTACAGTCTGACTGTGTTAAGTCCAGATACGGATTTCTGAGTTAATTCTACTTAGAGTTTATTGAGCTTTTTGGATGTTTTTCATCAGATTTGGAATTTTGGATTATTCTTTCTGTCCCTTTCTCTTTCCCCATTCCTGCTGAATCCCCTCTTGTACATATGTTTGTATGTTTGATGATACTTTATGGGACTCTGAAGCTCTGTTTATTTTTTCTTTTTTCTATCGGCTCCTCAGACTGGATCATCTCAACTGACCTTCCAGTTGGCTGATTCCTTCTGTCAGCTCAAGTCTGCTGTTGACATCTTGTGAATTTTTCACTTCTGCTATTGTACTTTGTGGTACTCTGCAAATTTCTTTTCTTTTCTTTCTTTTTTTTGTAATTTTATAACTTCTATCTCTTTAGTGGTCTTCTCTATTTGGTGAAATATTGTTCTTATACTTTAGTTCTTTAGATGTAGTTTTCTTTAGTTATCTGAACATATTTATGATAGTTTATTTAAAATTTTTGTCTGCGGCAGCCCGGGTGGCTCAGCAGTTTAGCACTGCCTTCAGCCCAGGGCCTGATCCTGGAGACCTGGTATTGAGTCCCACGTTGGGCTCCCTGCATGGAGCCTGCTTCTCCCTCTGCCTATGTCTTTGCCTCTCTCTGTGTGTGTCTCATTAATAAATAAATAAAATCTTTAAAAAATAATAATAAAAATAGAACAAAATAATATTTTTGTCTGTTAAGCCCAATTTCTGGGCTTTGTCCGAGACAGTTTCTATTGATTGCCTTTTGTCTGTGTGTGGGAGGGAGGAGCATATTTTTATATTGTAGTTTTTTTGTTGTTGAAAACCAGACATTTAAAATAATAAAATGTGGAAACACTAGAAATAATATTCCCCCTCCTCTCCCCAGGGTTTGTTGTTGCTATTTATTATTGTTGTTGCTACTTATTTATTTAATGACTTTTCTTGACTAATTCTATGAAAACCTGTATTTCTTCTTGCACATAGCAAATGAAGTCTCTGTTCTTAATGTGCAGCAAATGATTGAACGGAGATTTCCTTAAATATCTTGAGCTGATAAGTCTCTGTCCTTTCCTGAGGGGGTTTGTGTGTGGGTGTATGTTATCCATGCTGGAGCATGCAGGTTTTAACTATGCCTTACCCTTCACTTCCTGCTTGTGCAGTGCCTTAAGGTCAGCCAGAGGTGAGAGTTAGGTCACCTCAGGTCTTTCCTAAACATGTGCACAGCCCTGCACATGAATATGTCCTTCTAGAATTCTGGCAATGTGAGAGCTTTTCAAAGTCCCCTATGAACATCTCATTTCCCAATTTTTCCTTTTGAATTTTTTGGTAATCTCTTTTTTTTTTTAGATTTTAAAAATGTATGTATTAGAGAGAGAGAGCATGTATGAGAGAGAGCACAAGCAGGAGGGAGAAGCAGACTCCCCACTGAACAGGGGAAGCCAATGCAGTGGGACTCAATCCCAGGACCCTGGGATCAAGCCCTGAGCCAAAGGTGGATGCTTAACTGACTGAGCCACTCAGGTGCCCCTTCTGGTAACCTCTTATTAGCCCCAAAGGGTATTGCTGCCTTAGGCAGCTGCTATGTTAAATAACTGTCACTTATTGTATTCTACAGATGCCCTGGTGATAGGGCTGTTCCTATTGAGTAAGCCTTGAGTCAAATTAAGTCAAGACAAGATCCAAGAATAGAGCTTATCCAGGAGCTATCAGGCAGGTCAAAGAGTGACACTTACCTGTGAATTGGGCTTCAGGAGAGCAGCTACCTCCCATTCTGTGCTCTCTCTCTCTCTCTCTCTCTCTGTCTCTCAGCTGCTAGGTTGCTGGTTTTCACTGTGATTATGCCACTGTCAATTTCCAAAGTTACTGTGGAGCTGGGGCGAGGGTGATAGGAATGTGGTAAATCCCAAAGCTTGCTATTTTTTACCTCCATTCAGCTGTTTTTCTTTAAAAAACACTCGAACTATTCCAATTCTTTGGTTAAAGGATAAGTTCTAATGAAGTTGATTCTGACCACTTTTGCCATTGTCTCATGGTGGATTTTCAGAGGTCCTTGCCTCTGCCACTCAAGAAATTCTTCACTTCAGTGTTATTTTGACACTATTCATTCACTCTATTCCAGCTCTCACACTTCACAAGTCTCTCTCAGTAGTCGACCTCCCTTCCTAGCTCAGAGGAAATTGAGTGGGAATTAACTGCAACCTCCTTGCTCTAACTTAGGAACTCTTCATCCTCTTATCATCATCATAAAAGAGATGTTCTTAGTCCCAAATCAAACCCAGCTAAATCTCTACTAAATATTCCAGTGGCTTCCTGTCTCACTCAGAGTAATCCAAAGCCCTTTCTATGGTCAAAGAGGCCTTCTAAACTATAGTTACCGCCACCTCTCTGATCTCATCTCCAGCCATCATTATCCTCTTGCTCACATTGCTCCAACTTGCTGGTCTTCTTGCTATCTCTTTGGCAGTGAAGAATGTTCCTACTCCAGGCCCTTTGCACTTGCTGTTTTCTTTGTTTTACACACTTTGCCCTTAGTATCTACATGGTTCCTTTCCTTATTTCCTTCATGAATTCACTCAAATTATCAGAGAAATCTCCAAGAACGAATGATTCCATCATCTTTCAACTTATCAAGGTCTTTTTTTTTTTAAGATTTTATTTATTTATTCATACATTTATTCTGTATCTGTAGAGATACAGAGAGAGAGAGAGAGAGGCAGAGACACAGGCAGAGGGAGAAGCAGGCTCCATGCAGAGAGCCTGACGCGGGACTCCATCCAGGGTCTCCAGGATCACGCCCTGGGCTGCAGGCGGCGCTAAACCACTGCACCACTGGGGCTGCCCTCAAGGTCTTTTTTTTATTGGATATCTCCCCTTTCTTTCCTATACCTTCAACTACAAATTTTAAATGCTACTTTCTTTTCTTAAGATAAAACTTTCCCTTGTCCCCATTGTCCCCACTAGTTACCCTTCTTTCTGTCTTTCTCCTGTACTTGAAAGCTTAACTTTTGGAGATGTTTATACTTTTTAAGATATTTTATAGTTATATCTTCCACTCTCTCACCTTGTACTCATTCTTAACCCTCTGCAACCTTACATTTATGTCCAGTATCTCATTCAAATTACTCAAGGTCACCAACAAGCTTCTCGCTGCCAGATGCAACAGATGGTTTCACAACCTAATGTGACTTGACCTTTTGCCAGCATGTGGCACTGCTGACCACTCCCTCTTTAAGTATTCACTTTAGGAGCTTGAGTGACATCATACTGTCCTGGTTCTCCTTTCATTGCTACTATCACCCTGGGTCTCCTTTGCAATTCCTTCTCCTCTGTCCCTTAAATGTAACTCTCAAAATTCCATCGCAGGCTTACCTTTATTGTCATTTTACATACTCTCTGGATGACTCTCCATCCTTGGACTCCCACTTGCATGGTGATGCCTCCCAGATCTACAGTTCCAGCCTGGTTCTTTCTCAAGAGCTTCAGATCCATATATACAACTGTCACCTGGTCCCTATACAGATTCCTCAGACTTAATGTATTAAAACTTGAATTCATGTCTCTCAAGCACCTTTGCTAGTAGCTGCTCTCTCCTTTACCACCTATACTCAACAACACCATGCTCTATTGATTCTAACTCCAGAATTCTTGGGGATCAGTCACTTTGCTTAATTACCATGATCACCACCCTAGTTCAGGCCACCATTGTCTCTCATTAGCATTTTTTTTCTCCACTCCTTTTAAGATATTAAAATCATTAGCAGAGTTTATGAAACCCAGCATGATATGACTCTTTCTTATCTCTTTACTTTCATCTTGAGCTACAACCCTCAAAATCTGTGATCTAGTCATGCTGTGCTTCTTCACTCTTCTCACTCCTGAACTTTAGAGCAGCTGGCCCTCTCCTCTGGCTAACTCTTCTGATTGTTTTCGTCTTGGCTTAGCTTACCTTCCTTCAAGAAACCTCTAACTCCCCACATCCAGATTACATGCTTGTATTATGTGCCATATTATTATACAGTACTCTCTGTTAAGCAGACTCTATTTGGGCAAGGGATAGAAGAGAGAAGCGATGATTATATGGAACTAAAAACCCACTAGAGGTACACTATAAAAAGACCAGACCCTGCTCTTTAAAATAAAATGTAACCAACTTTGATTCAAGTGGACGGGGGTAACAATGACTAAGGTCCATTAGCAGAGCATGGAAAAGAGACCTCAGATATTTGGCCTGTGTGAGAGTAACAAATTAGCAAGACTAGTGAAGGGACCAGGACCCTAGAAGGAGCCAGAGGACTGACTGGGAACTACAAAGTTCCAGGCTCTTGGCTTCTGATTTAAAAATCTGGGGCAAGTAAATATTTCAGGTGTCCACAAGGAGCTGGATCTCCATGATCACAATAATAAAAATCAAACCACAGATTCTTTGCCCAGATTTGTCCTTATTACTAGATCTGATAGGTCTTATATACAGAATGTGTTTATCACTGAGGGCCCAGCTGTCCCCTTCTTTTCCAGCTCATAATGTGTGCCTGCCTGGAAAACCATACCTTAGTCAGAAAATGATTTTATCCCTATAGAAGGGGCTCTGGCCACCATTGTACTAGATGGCTGACTTCTAGTCTATTCATCACCCACTAAAGATGACTCCACTTAGAGATGAACTTAGCTTCACTTAACTTGGAGACTAGATATTAGAAATTATTATTAGGATGACAAAATCTATTCAAATATGAGTAAGAAATCTGGAATTAAATTTGTACTAATTCACCTGTTGGATGTGTGTGTGTGTGTGTGTGTGCATGCGTGCTCGCACACTCGCACCTGTTTGAGAGGGCTTGGAAGTACACACTGATAAGAAATCAGCTTTTGGAAGTCATTCTCCCAACCAGTACATTTTATTTTAGACTGTTAAACTAACTTGATGAAAATATAAGGCTGTGTGAAGTATCGGTTGACAAGTACAGAGGGTATCATTAGTAGGAGTGTCAAAATTCACTGTCCACACAGACTTTTTCACTTAAAGAGCAGAAACCCACACATCAGGAGTATAACCAAAAAAAAAAAAAAATCAATCTTTCTTTCATTGTGCTCAGGCAAGCAGCCTGGAAGAATTCTTCAAAAACTCCAACTGTGAAGAAAGGTACTGTCATGTCGTTTGAGTCCCTGCCACTGTGCTTTGGGCTTTGGCATTTCTCTCCATCTTATTCCTAACTGCCTAAGCAGGTCTTTTATTCTATGTGGAAGAAGTGATGTTTCCCCAGCTTCATTTTACAGGGCAAGCGAAGTATATAATCAGAGACAGGCCCTGGAGAGCAGAGAATGGGTGTAGCAAGAATTTCCTCTTCTCAGGTAGCTGTACCCCAATTGCCTGTATGTAGATCAAAGTGCAGTCCTGGGACTGGCCCCATCAACCTCACCTGGGCACATGTTAGAAAATGCAAATCCCCAGTCCCTCCCCCAGACCTGTTGAATCAGACATTCTGAGGCAGAGCCCAACAATCTGTTCTGACAGGCTGTCCAGGTAATTCTGATGCTACTACCATGTGGAACCACTCCCTTCGCTAATTTCACACACCCCAGATCAGGAGCAGAAAACAGGACCCATGCTTGTCCAATTAGAGTAAATGTCAGGAATTTATCAGAAGCTCCCAGAAGATTCCTGTTATTCCAGCTGTCTTGGAATCAGTTTCCTGTACAGCTGGCTTATAATCCCAAATGGAGAACCTGTCTGAGAATGAAGCCAACACATGGAAGAAAGCCCAGTGAGCTGGGCCAAGCTCTGTGCCTCAAGGCAAAGAGAACCAGGTCCTGATAATGTAGCTGGAGTCCAGACATCAAGTACGACTTCAAGCCAGTTCTACCATAGGCTATCCAGATACAAAAGTGGATTACCTTTTTACTGAAGCCAGCTTGGCCCAGGTATCTTGACACTTAAGACTGAAGAAATTCTAAGGGATACAATATGCAAATGATATTCAGTACCAGTCAGGAAGGATAAACATTTTTTAAGAGCCACTAAACTGATGAGAACTCACCTTAGCAGAGATTCCTGCTTCCTGAATTATGAAGACAATTAAGGTCATTTGGACACTCTTATCAACATGGCCTTTCTTTTCACTCTGAAATGAGGAGGTAACTTCTCTGAAAAGCTACCTCACCTCTGTGCCCTTGATTCTGTACCTTCCCATGTCTCCCAGGACTTTGCTCCTTAGGTCACTCCTTTTTCCTTCTATAGCCTCTCTATATCCTTACTGCCATCAGTCTATAAACATGCCCAGATATCTCATCCTAAAAAATTCCTCTCTTGACACTGAGCTTTCCTGTGGTATGGTCCAGTCACTTGTCTGTCATTCTCATCCAAACTCTGTAAGTAATAACATAGATTTTCTATTTTCATTCTCTCACCTCCCAGTGCACCTCAGTTTGACTTCATCCTTTACCACTTGCCTGAAAATGTTTTCATTAAGATTACCAGTGGCCACCCCATGCTGAATCCAATGGACATTGTGACATTGTCCTGACCTTTCTTGAATTCTCTGCCGGGTTTGACATCTTTGTCATTCTTTTTCTTGTTGGTATTTTTTATTTCTTGGCTTCTGTGATATCACTCCCTTCTGTTCTCTTCTCACATCTGGCTTCTCTGTGTATCTAATCAAAGTTGGTGTAACCTGGGATTCCGCTTATTGCATTGTTCCTCTCTTCTTATATTCTCTTCATGGATGGTCTCCTCCATTCTCCTGTTTCAACTAGCACCTATGTTCCATGGATTCCAGAATCTGGATTTCCATCCCAGATATTTCCCTGGGCTTCAGATTCATATATCTAACTACCTACTGAATATCACATTGATGTTCTATAGTCTTCATACATTCAATATATCCCAAACTGACCCAAAAAAGCCCTCTAACCATTGGCAACACCACTATCCACCAAATAATTCATGTTAAAAAACTTGTCTCTTCCCCTTGCTTGACCTCTAACTTCTAATAAATCAGACATCCTGTGGATTTTGCCCACTAAAGAGCTCCAGAATATGATTTCTTCTCTCTATCTCTACCACTTCTCTGTATCCGAACCATAGTTAGGATCTTTTTCATTTTCCCATGGATTAGGTCTTTCTTTTCCTCTTCATTTTTTAAAAAGATTTTGTTTATTTATTCATTCATAAGAGACAGGGAGAGAGAGGCAGAGACTTAGGTAGAGGGAGAAGCAGGCTCCCTGCAAGGAGCCTGATGCAGGACTCAATCCCAGACCTGAGGGTCACTCCCTGAGCCGAAGGCAGACAACCACTGAGCCACCCCGGCATCTCTCTTTTCCTCTTCAAATTAAACTTCTTATTAGCCTCCAGAAGGCCTAGTGTGGAAAAATGGCCAAGCAAAACTGCACTGCCTCTTATAACAACCAGATCCTTTATTGCCTCCTCATTGCCAACAATATCATTTCTCAAATTGTCAGTCAGTCACATTGTATCTGCATTGGGTTCACCTAAGGTGTTTATGACAGTGCTGATTCTCATTGGGTATCAGAATCATTGATTATACTGATTATAGTTTTACCTAATCATAACCTTCAGCTGGCACCTAGAAATTTTTCCACATTTGCCTCAGTGATACACATTAAAGATTTGGAAGCTCTGGTCCCTCCTTTTCCTAGCTCTCGCCTCTCCCATCTTATTTATTTCTCACTATTCCCGGACTTTAGCTCCATGCTTTGGTAATCCTAAATGCCCATACTGTGTCTCCTGTATGATTTGCTCATGCCTATGCTGAAATACCCAACTCCTGCCCACCACTCCCCACACCTTTTGCCTGGTGTTCTCCTATATACCCACTGAGATTCACCTCACGTCTCCTATTTTGCAAGTTCTTAATGTTCTACCCTCTAACTTTTCTGCTCTCCCACACCTAGTCCCCTTCTGTTCAGCAGGTTAGCTTCCACTGTATATCTGTATTATTGCTTTTATGCTCGGTTGCATAATTTCCAGTTCATGAGCCTCTTCTTCCGTCTACAATGTGAGGGCCCTGAACTCAGGGACTGTGTCCTATTCAGGTCACTAATCCTCCTCCTGAGCATAGGCTGGATATATAACAGGCATTGACTCACTCAGTCAATGTTTCTTCCATACGTGAAGTATGCATTCTCCCTATCCTTGTTTTTTTTTTTTTTTTTCTATCCTTGTTAGCTATTTTTCTGCTTCAGAAAGGGGAAATTGTTAATGGTATAAACAGACAAAGGTGCAGAGATAGGGCACAAAATAGTGAGAGAGGATGGAGGAGGTGGAAGGCAAGACTATTGGTGACAATATTAAGGACGAACAGAAAAGGAAGATGCTCATGGGAAAGACCATTAAGGCCAATTGTGATGGTGAAGGAAGAGGATCATGAGCTTCTGAACAATGGCCACAGAAGAGAAGGTAGAGGTAATTTTTCTATTTTCCTAGTTTCTTTAGAGTTTTTATCATGAAAGTTGTTGGGTTTTATCAAATGCTTTTTTTTCATCTATTGAGATGATTATGTGATTTTTTTATCCTTTATTCTGTTATTTGGTTTAATTGACTGATTCTCTTATGCTGAGTTATTATTGTAACCCAGGAAAATCCCACTTGGTCATGGTGTATAATTCCTCTTAACATGTTGTTAAATTTGGTTTGTTAGTATTTTTTTGAGGATTTTTTGCACCTATGTTCATTAGGGATATTGGTCTATAATTTTCCTATAGTGTCTTTATCTGGCTCTGGTATTGGGTTAACGCTGGCCTCATAAAATAAATTAGGAAGTGTTCCCTCTTATTCAGTTTTTGGAATATTTTGAAAAGTATTGGGATTAATTCTATTTTATTTTTGGGGTGGGGGGTATGGACATTAATTCTTTAAATGTTTGTTAGCATTGTCCTGGGCTTTTCTTTGTTGGGAGGTTTTGTTGTTGATTCAATCTTCTTGCTAATTTTTTTTTAAGATTTTATTTTTTTATATTATTTATTTATGATAGTCACATAGAGAGAGAGAGAGAGAGGCAGAGACATAGGCAGAGGGAGAAGCAGGCTTCATGCACCGGGAGCCCGATGTGGGGTCTCCAGGATCGCGCCCTGGGCCAAAGGCAGGCGCCAAACCGCTGCGCCACCCAGGGACCCCCTCTTCTTGCTAATTATATAGGTCTGTTCAGATTTTCTGTCTTCATGATTCAATCTTTATAGGTTGAATATTTCTAGGAATGTATCCATTTTTTCTGCTATCCAGTTTGTTGGTATATATAAAGGTCACATATGAAAAGACCTGAAACTAAAGTTCCTAGAATAAAGCACAGAGGAAAAGTTTCATACATTCATCTTGGCAGTAATTTCTTGGATATAACATTGGAAGCATAGCAAAGGAAACAGTCAACAGAGTGAAAAGGCAATCTATGGAATGGGAGAAAATACTTGCACAACATATATCTGATAAGGTATTAATTTCTAAAATATATTTAAAAATTCCTACAATTCAATAGCAAAACCAGCGTGATTAAAACATGGGCTAAGGATTTCAATAAAAATTTCTACAAGAACATATAAATGACCAATAGGTATATGAAAAGATGCTTAATGTCATTTGCTATAAGGGAAATGCAAATCAAAACCACAGTGTGATACCACCTCATACATGTTAGGATGTCTATTATAAAAACACAAAAACAAAAGAGACAAGAGTGTTGTGGTTTTGGAGAATGTGGAAAAATTAGAACCCTTTATATCACTGATGTGGATGCAAAATGGCACAGCTATTATGGGAAGGAATATGGAGTTTCCTCATAAAATTAAAAATAGAACTACCATAAAACTTGGGAATTCTACTTCTGGATATTTATCCAAAGGAATTGAAATCAGAATCTTGAAGACATATCTGCATACCCATGCTCATTGAATTATTATTTATAGTAGCCAAGATGTGGAAACAACCTAAATGTCCATCAATGGAATAATGAATTTTTGAAAATGTAGTACATACATACAATGGAATGTTATTCATCCTTAAAAAAAAAGTTGGAAATCCTGGAATACGTGACAATGGATGAACCTTGAAGACATTATGCTAAGAGAAATAAGCCAGTCACAGAGGGACTGACACTGCACAATTCCACTCCTATGAGGCATCTAAAATAGTCAAACTTATTAAGAGAAAGAATAGAAAGGTAGTTTCCAGGGGCTGGGAGAGGGGGAAATGATGAGTTACTAATTAGTATGTATGAAATTTCAAGTTTTATTCCAAAAAGTAGAAGAGGAAGGAAAACTTCCAAATTGATTCCATGAATCACCAAAACTAGATAACGATGCTACCAAAAAACAAAAAACAAAAAAAAACCAAAACCTACAGGCCAATATCTCTGATAAACATAGATGCAAGAATCCTCAACAAAATCCGAGCAAACCAAATCAAACAATACAGTTAAAAAAAAAAGTCATCCACAATCGAATAGGATTTATTCCTCTATGCAAGGGTGTTTCACTATTTGCAAACCAATCGGTGTGATACATTATATCAACAAGAGAAAGGATAAAAACCATATGATCATTTCAAGAGATGCAGAAAAAGCACTTGACAAAATGCAACACCCATTCATCATAAAAACCATCAACAAAGTAGGCTTAGAGGCAACATACCTCAACATAATAGAGACCATATATGAAAAACTCACAGCTAACATTCAATGGTGAAAAGCTGAGGGCTCTCCCCTTAGGATCAGGAACAAGACAAGAATGTCCACTCTCACCACTTTAGCCACAGCAATCAGATAAAAAAAATATAGTCCTAACCACAGCAATCAGACAAGGAAAAAAGAAAGAAAAGGCATCCAGATTGGTAAGGAAGAGTAAAACTCTCATTACTTGTGGATGACATGCTATTATATATAGAAAACCCTAAACAGTCCACCAAAAAACTACTAGAACTGATAAATGAATTCAGTAAGGTCATAAGATACAAAGTCAATATATAGCAATACATTACATTTCTATACATTAATAATGAAGTAGCAGAAAGAGGAATTAAAAGAATAATCCCATTTACAATTGCACCAAAAATGATCAAAATACCTAGGAATAAATTTAAACAAGGAGGTGAAAACTATACTGTACTGTCTGAAAACTATACTCCAAAACCTATAAGACATTGATGAAAGAAATTGAAGATGACACAAACAAATGGAAAGATATTCCATGTTCATGAGAAGAAAAAATATTGCTAAAATATTCACACTACCCAAAGCAGTTACAGGTTTAATGCAGGTTTTATTATTAAAATACCAATAGCATTTTTAATAGAACTAGAGTAAATCATCCTAAAATTTGTTTGGAAGCACAAAAGACCCCTGAATACTGAAAGTGACCTTGAAAAAAGAACAAAACTGAGGGTATCACAACCCCAGATTTCAAATTATACTACAAAGCTATAGTAATCAAAACAGTATGGTACTAGTACAGTGCCTGCTGGGAAGTTGGTGGAATAGGAGGAGCCTGGGCCTACCTTGTCTCCTGAGTACACCTAGATAACACTCACATCAGCATAAATAACCTGGGAGATGGCCCAAGACTGGCAGAACAGACTCTCCACAGCCAGATAGACAAGAAGCACATCAAAGAAGGTAGGAAGGGTGGAGACCTAGGTGCTAAATGGACTCACAGGGCCTTCCTCAGGAAGGAGCCAGGGGCGTGGAGAGGGGAGAGAAACAGACCCTCACACCAGGGGAGCCCATGTAGGGAAGACAAATCCTCTTAACATTTGGCTTTGAAAACCAAAGGGGCCAAATTTTTGTGAGTTCTTACAACCAGCAGGACTTAAAACCTGGAATTTTAAAAATCAGCAGCTCAGCTCTCAGAGTTGGGAAGGTGACAGGAGGCTGAGTCCTTGCCCTTAAAGAGACAACAGAACCAACAGCCTGCAGGGATACAGAACCAGCAGTTTGAAAAATGCCTGAGGCACAGGGGAGAGAGTCATTTACTCACCTCAGAGTGTGTCCAGGAGGGACAGAGATCAGTAGGAGAACTCGTTTAGGAACAAAGGAGCAGGCAGGTGCCACTTCCCTTCCCTGCCCCCTGGACTAGATACCTGGCTACTTTGGGAGCCAGTGCCAAGACTTGCCACCTAACTCGCTTGTGCCACTGCTTGCCACCCCCCCACCCCCCCGCCCAATCAATTCACACTGTGCTTCTGTGGATCCATGCTGCTCCTGCTTCATTTCTGGTGCTGCGAGTCCCTTCATACAGGGGACCACCAGCCTACAGACCTTGCTAAACCTAACCCTCCAGCCCTTGTGCACATTGTGGACCTGCTTGCCCCCTACAAATGCTTTTGGTCAGATCCCATCAAAGCAGTACCATGAACCTGGCAGAGTGCAAGCAGCCCAGACAGGGGCCAGTACCACTCCAAAGTGAGTCCTGCTCCAGGAAAAGGGGAAGAAAACCACACACACCAGTCTGACTGTGGCCTCAGTAGTGGGCTGCTGGCAGACAGCTGCTCTGACTGCAAGCCCTGTCCACCAATAGAAGCTTCTCAGGGGACAGCATAGGGAAAGTGCCTTGCAGTTTGGTGCTACTTCATCTCTGGAGAATGCCTTGTCTGACTCAACTCAAGCCCAAGGCCGCCCCAGACTGGCCCACTAACACAGGGACCAGACCCTGCGCATAACAGGCAAAGAGAGCCATTTCACATGACTGGAAAACACAGCTCAGCCCCAACAGTAGGATACCTCCAAAGCACCATTTTCTGGTGAAAAGGAGACATTGCACTGCAGGGTACCATAGGACCTATTCTTTATAAAGCCACAACTTTCAAGAGCAAGAGGTGTAGCTTACTTTCCCAACACATAGAAATAGACACAGCAATAGACAAAATGAGAAGATGGGAGGAATATGTCCTAAATGAAAGAACAGAACAAAGTCATAGCAAGAGTTCTAAGTAAATGGAGATAAGTTTTATGCCTGATAGAGAATTTAAAGTAATGGTCATAAAAAGATACTCACTAGACTTGAGAAAAGAATGGAGGACCTCAGTGAGGCCCTCAACAAAGAGATAGAAAACATAAAAAAGAACCAGAGATGATGAACTCAACAAATGAAATAAAAAAAATAGACTACCTGGAATAAATAGTAAATAAGAGAAAGTAAAAGAATGGATCAGCAACCTGGAGGATGGAGTAATGGAGAGTAATCAAGCTGAGCAGGTGAGAGGAAAAAAAAATATGCAAAATAAGAATAGACCTAGGGAAGTGAGTGACACCATCAAGTACATACAGTATGATTCCAGTTACTAAAAGAACCCCATTGTCCCAAAAAAACCAGTATGGTACTGGCACAAAAATAGACATATAGATCAATAGAACAGAGTAGAAATCCCAGAAATAAACTCACAACTATAAGGTCAATTAATCTTCGACAAAGCAGGAAAGAATCTGCAATGGGAAAAAGTCTCTTCAACAAATAGTGTTGGGAAAACTGGACAGCCACATTCAAAAGAATGAAACTGAACTACTTTCTTTCATCTTGCACAAGAATACATTCAAAATGCATTAAAGAAAAAAAATGCATTAAAGACCTAAATGTGTGACCTGAAACCATAAAAATCCTAGAAGAGTGCATAAACAGTAATTTCTGACATCAGCTATAGCAACATTTTTCTAGATGTCTCCTGAGGCAAGGGCAACAAAAGCAAGAATAAACATTGGGACTACATAGAAATAAAAAGCTTCAGCACAGTGAAAGAAACCATCAGTGATACTAAAAGACATCCTGTTGAATGAGAGAAGATATTTGCCAAATGACATTCAGAAAAGGGTTAGTATCCAAAATATATCAAGAACTCCTACAACTTAAAGACCAAATAATCCAAATTAAAAATTGGCAGAAGACATTAATAGACATTTAATGTCCAAAGAAGACATCCAGATGGTCAACAGACACATGAGAAGATGCTTAGCATCACTCATCATCAGGGAAATGCGAATCAAAACTGCAGTGAGTTGTCACCTCACACATGTCAGAATGGCTACAATAAGAAACACAAGAAACAGGTGTTGGTGAGGATATGGAGAAAAAGGAACGGTCTTGCACTGTTGGTGGCAATGCAAACTGGTGGGTAGGTTTGCAAAACAGGATACAGGTTCCTCAAAACAATAACAATAGAATTATCATGTGATCCAGTAATTCTACTACTGGGTATTTACCTAAAGAATAGGAAAACACTAAAATGAAAAGACATACACATCTCTATCTTTACTGAGGCATTGTTTACAATAGCCAAATTATGGAAGCAGCCCAAGTGTTCGTTGATAGATGAATGGATAAGGAAGATATATACACAATGGAATATTACTCAATTATAAAAAAGAATGAAGTCTTACCATTTGCAAAAACATTGATGGAGTTAGAGAATACAATACTAAGTGAAATAGGCTAGCCAGAGAAAGACAAAAACCATATGAATTCACTCATGCATGGAATTTAAGAGACAAAACAAAGAACAAAAAGAGACAAACAGACTCTTAACTATAGAGAACAAACTGATGGTTTCCGGAGGGGGTGGGTGGTGATGGGAGAAATAAGTGATGGAGATCAAAGAGGACACTTACTGCGATGAGGACTGAGTAATGTATGGAAGAGCTGAATCACTATGTTGTACACCTGAAACTAATATAACACTGTTAACTACACTAGAATTAAATTTTTTTTTAAATTCCAGTTTTATAGGATAAATAAGTTTAGAGATGTATTGTACAACATGGTGCCTATAGAGAATACTATATTGTACACTTAAAAATTTGTTAAGAAGGTAGACCTTATATTAAGTGTTGTTACCACAATAAAATAAAAAGGGAGAGAGATGTGAGGATTAAGCTAAGAGATTAGATAGAATTCAGTGGCAGAAGGTATGCAGGGGGTGAACATCGTAGTTTCCTGTTCCTGTGTAACACTCTACCACAAGAACGGTGGCACTACTGACTTCAGCAGTTTAAAATAATGATCTTTTTTTTTTTAACTCCCAGTTCTGTATGTAGGTCAGAAGCCTAGGCATGGTGTGGCTGAGTTCTTTTGCTCAGGGTACTAGAAGGTCAAAGTCAGGGTGTCAGCAGGACTCACTGGTTCATCTCTTCCGGAACTCAGAGTCCATTTCCAAGTCATGTCATTATTGGCAAAGTTCAGTCTTGCAGTTGTTGAACTGCAGTTGCAATTCTAGCTTTCTTGCTGTCAGCCAGGGTTTACTTTCAGCTCCTAGAAGTCACTTGTATCCATTGACATGTGGTCTCCTCCATCTTCAAACCCAGGAACAGAGAATTTCCTTGGTCTCAGATCCTTCTCAAACTTCAAATCTTTTTCTTTTTCCTTTTTCTTTTTTCAGAAAAATATAAGTCCCTTTAAAGGGGATGCCTGATTAGACCAGGATAATCTCCTTTTTTTCAAGCCAACTGATTGTGAACCTTGGTTACATCTGCCAAATCCTTTTACAGCAACACTGAAATTGTGTTTAATTGGATGACTGGGAGAAGGTATATGTACACCGAAAGGTGGGGATTCCGAGAGTCATCTCAGAATCCTGCCTACCATGGTGAAGAATAGGGAGAGGTGAGTGTAGGCAAGGAGGGTCTAGCAGGGCACATTTGAGGGTCTGTAGAGCCATTAACTATGAGAATACAGAAGATAGAGTTTTTTTGACAAGGAGGTGAGTTCAAATTTAGGTACATGAGGTAAAGAGTTTAAAAGGAAAAAAAAATCTCAACTAAGTAGTATTTTGTTGACATATAAGTATGTCAACATACTTATATAGTATTTTGTTGACATATAAGTATGTCTCCTGCCAGCCTTATTAAGGGGCTGAGTCCCCATTATATTTTCTTTTTTAGGAATATAAAGCTATTGATGAAAAAGAAATGAGTTATGAAAAGGAATTGATCTTTAGGGACCATAGGGATGAAAGAAGTGTAGTTTATAAAAATATTTTCTCATCTCAGCTATCTGAGAGTTCTAAAGAATATTCTCTAAGTCATGATGCATTATAAAATGTGCCCAAAAACAAGGGGCAAGATTTTTATTCTCTAACTCTCTAGAGAACCTGGCCCCAAGTTTTCATTATGGTTGGTATTTCTACCTCATGGCAGGAAATGGTAGTCTGCTGGCTAATGGCCTTGCATATTTCTGCCACCTGAAGATCTCAGTGTGGAGAGTTACAAGGCTAATTTTTCTTCTTCCTGAAGAACCTATCCATAAGTCTAGAATATCAGTTATATGGGGTAGCACTTCCAGAGACTACCAAATGGTCTTCCATTGCCCAGTTAAATAAATTGTCATAGTTTCTCCCACCTTCCCACAAATTATCGAGATGCCAAGCCATGCAGGGGGTAGAGAGGAGCCCACTCACTATAAGCAAACCTTTTCTACATTCATCCTGCGGAGATTGGGATGCAGAGGCACATAAACCCGAGGGCAGATAAATACAGTGAATCTAACCAGTATGGTGTGTGGTGGATGTGGAGAAAAAGGAACTACCGTATGTGGTGCCAGAGAGCTCCATGGGTGGAAGTGAAGGTCAAAATCCAGCCAGTGGATGGATCATAAAAGACATTTTATACCAGTATTGGATTGTTTTGTGTTGCGTTGTAGAAGCCTGGCAGCTAGGTCTCTCTGAGTATGTGTGGTTTTTATACTTTCAAAATTTTTCTGATTTTTAATACAATTTTACTGAGGTAAATATTAGTATTAAATTAGTATTTTAAGTGTAATTTGATCAGCTTTAGCAAACATATATGCCTGTGAAATTATTACCATAATTAAAAATAGTGAACATATCCGTTAACCCGAAAAGTTTGCTCACATCTTTTATAATACCTCTCTTCCTTTCTATCTCCTTCCTTTGTCTGTAATCACTGATCTGCTGGCATGATAACTTACTTGGAACTTTCTATAAACTTTCTATAACTTACATGATGTTCTCTTTTCCTCTCTAGCCCATAATAGCTAATATTTATTGTACATTTACCAGATATAAATACTGTAATAAGGGCTTTATGTAGAGCATCTCAACAAACTCTATTTGGTCCATCCTATTGTTATTACTTTCATTTTATTGATAAAGAAATGAAGGCTTGGGAAGGATGAGAAAATTGAATGAGGTAACATAGGTAAGCAGTATAGCAGTGATTTGAACCCAAATCTTTAGTATTGTCTGTAAGTTGTGCTGATTCTTTTACTTATCACTATTGGTTTTATTCATTCCTTCCTCTTTCATAAATACATTTTCATTGCTAAAATGCATCTTTGAATCTTTCTTCCAGGAAGAATATAGGGGTGGTAAATATGTCTAACTTCTTACATATCTAAATGAGTTGTTTTATTGTCACTCTTGAATGATAGTCTGGTATGAGCAGTGGTTATTTATAGAATTTTAGGCTCATACCCATTTTTCCCCACAGTATATTATGTGTTCTTTGTCATCTGATACCCTGTTGTATGTGAGATGTAGATACTCAGCAGATTCCTTTCCCCTCTCTCCCTCCCCTCCCCCTACCTCCCTTATTCCTCTTCCTCTCTTTCTCTTTATCTCCTTATGAGATTCTTTCTCTATTGGTGAGGTTTGCAAATTTTCAAAAGAAATATCCGGATCTTTAGATCTGAAGACCTATCTTTATTTAGGGAGGATGGAAGATCCTATTAGATAGGTAGATACTGGCTGTCTTAGATCTATTTTCCACATCTCAATGTTTTTTTCTCAAGTTGCATCCCTATCTTTTTATTTTTTTTAATTAAAAGAATTTTTATCCCTATCTTTTTAAAGTTATGTTCTAGGAGAATCTATTAGCTTGATTTTTAAAAATTTAATATTGAGGTCTGCAGTAATGTCTGTCATTTTATCTAATCCTCATAGATATTTTTGAAAATATTTATGGCTTTAAAGATATTTTCTATTTCAGCAGCCTATTTATAGCAGTAGTATCAGGGATACTTGATTTATGCTGTTATATACTAATCATATCAAAATATAATATTAAAACAGGATGGGCATTGAAATTAAAACAGTACAAAATAGGGATACCTGGGTAGCTCAGAGGTTGAGCCTCTGCCTTTGGCTCAGGTCGTGATCAAGGGTCCTAGGATTGAGTCCCATTGCTTATGTCTCTGCCTCTTTCTCTCTCTCTGTCTCTCATGAATAAATAAAATCTTTAAAAAAAGCAAAATAGGTGGATTTGAATGGCTATGCCTCTATCAATCAACTCTATCATACTCAGTGGTCCCTTTCTATAAGAGAAATTTTGTATCATCTCTGCTATCCTGACATGAAATCCATTGATAGTGTAATCTGCAGAATTAGGAAGAAACGCCATTGTAATGTAAAGGAGAAGTCAAAGGGGAAGCATTTGAGAACAGAATATACATCTTGACATGTACATGCTCAAGCAGTACTTCTCTAAAGATAGCAGTAATCAGGGGTGCCTGGGTGGTGCAGTTGGCTGAGCATCCAACTCTTGGTTTTGGCTCAGGTTGTGATCTCAGAATAAGTGAGTTGGAGTCCTGCATTGGGCTCCATGCTCAATGCAGAGTCTGCTTAAAGACTCTCCCTCTCCCCCTGTCCCTCCACCCCCTCCACCCTACACTTGCTTGCTTTCTCTCTCAAATAAATAAATACATCTTTTTTTAAAAAAAGATAGCAGTAGTCAAATGCATGTAGTCACTGCACATGCCACAGCAAAGTGTATGCACTGATGTGAGGCACAGGTTCCACGAGTGCTAGTGCCATTAGTGACACGAGGTTCTAGAATGGTGAAAAACTCATACTATGTTCTGAAAAGAAACAAAGTACAATCCCCTTTTGATTTACATGGTAGTGCATTCCTGGAAAATGCAGTGTATATTATAACCTAGCCAAAATAGCACTCAAGTTGCTTGAGCCAATATTTACTTTTTTTTCTTCAGAAAAGCTTTTAAGGCAACAAATGTTCCTGAGCTCAATTTTAGTCCTATTTCATACATCGAGAGCTGCGTTGTTTTCCAGATAATCTGCAGTTTAATTTTCATTTCCTTAGTGATCAAAATATAATTTTTTTACAAAATTTTTCTAGGTGTTTTTTTTTCTTTTGGTTTCTATTTGTCATTCATTTTCAGTTCTGTTGGAACATGGTAATAAAATGTAATTTGAAGTATTTCAATATTTTGGAATTTAATGAGGTTTTCCTTGTGGCCTGCTATAGGATTGTATTTTGTAAAGGCTCGGTGGGGCTCTTCAATAGAAGGTATAATGTCAGTTTGCAGGACAAAGCAATCTTTCCATGGCTATTAGATCAACCAGAGAAATTAAGATATACAGACTTCCATTTTTCTTCACAGTCTAAGAGAAGTACTTTAAAACAACCAGATAATGTGGTTTTGTTGATTACATTTCTCAAGGTTTTGCTTTAGGTCTTCTGTGCTCTTCCTTTTGTGGCTTGTACCTTTGATTACTACAGGAGGACGTTTTGACCCAATTAATAAACATTGAATTCAATTTTGATATTATTATTATTATTATCATCATCTCCTTTGCTTTCTTTTTTTTGCATCTGCCTGGCTTATTGTTACCAGTCCTTTTCTTATGCTACATAGCTTCTCTTTAACATTTACATAATTATATTGTTCTGTAGTCATGGTTATTTAACTTTATTCCTATTTAGATTTTTACCATGTTCACATACTACTAATTAGAGTGCCAGGACCAGAGATGCCTAGATGGCTCATTTGGTTAAGGTCCAACTCTTAGTTTTTGCTCAGGTCATGATCTCAGAGTCCTGGGACTGAGCCCTGCATTGGGCTCTCAGTGAGTGGGGTGTCTGCTGGAGATTCTCTCCCTCTGCTCCTCCCTCTGCTCCTCCATGTGTCCTCTTCTCTATCAAATAAATTAAATCTTAAAAACAACAACAACAAAAAGGAATGCCTGGGGCAGAGTAACAGCTTGACAGGTGGAATCTTTGGTATTGCTATTGCCCAAGTCAAGTTAAATAGGTATTGACTTTGTTCAAAATGGTGGACCCACAAGCATGATAAATTTGTAAAATCAAAAACATAAAAACAACTTTTTCCAAACTTTAAGGTTATAATCTTATCCGTATTATTGAGGGAAAAAGGTGGAACCCAAGAAAAATAAAATTTAAACGTAGTCTCTTGCTTTGGCCAATCCTATAGGTTCCAGAAATTCCTTTTTGCGGATTTTTTTTTAAACTCCAATATAGTAGACACACAGTGTTATGTTAGTTTCAGGTGTTCAATGGTGATTTGACAACTCTATAATGCTATGTTCACCACAAGCATAGCTACCGTCTGTTACAACAGTTACAATACCATTGATTCTATTTCCTATGCTGTGCCTTTAATCTCCATGACCTATTCATTCCATAACTGGAAGCCTTCATCTCCCTCTCCATTTTGCCCGTACCCCTGCCCTCCCCTCTATCAACCATCAGTTTATGCTGTACATTTATAGATCTATTACAGCTTGTTTTTTGTTGTTGTTTAGCGTGGATTTTTAAAGATTACATATAAGTGAAATCATATGGATTTGTCTTTGTCTGACTTATTTCACTTAGCATAATATCCTCTAGGTCCATCTATGTTGTCACAAGTGAAAAGATCTCATCCTTTTTTATGGTTGAGTAATATTCCTGTGTGTGTGTGTCTGTGTGTGTGTGTACACGTAACCACATCACTGTTATATCCATTCATGTATTGATGGACGCTTTGGTTTCTTCTCTATCTTGGCTATTGTAAATAATGCTGCAGTAAACATAGAGGTACATATATTTTTTCAAACTAGTGTTTTCATGAAAATGATTTCATTGGGTTAATACCCAATAATGGAATTCCTGGACCATATAGCATTTCTATTTTTAATATTTTGAGGAGCCTCCATAATTCTTTCAACTACAGCTGCACTGATTTACAGTCCCATCAATAGTACTTAAGGGTTCCTTTCTTCCCCTATCCTTGTCTTTTTGATTCTGGTCATTTTTACAGATGTAAGGTGATATCTCATTGTGGTTTTCATTTGTATTTCTATAGTGATTAGTGATGTTGAACATCTTTTCATGTGTCCTTTGGCCATCTGTAAGTCTTCTTTGGAAAAATATATATGTGGGTCCTTTGCCCATTTTTAATTGGATTACTTGTGGGGTTTTTGCTGTTTGGTTGTATAAATTATTTACGTATTTTGGATATTAAACTCTTATCAGATATATCATTTGCAAATATCTTCTCCCATTTAGTAGATGGCATTTTTGTTTTGTTGATGGTTTACTTTGCTGTGCAAAAGCTTCTTATCTTGGTATAGTAACAATAATTTCTTTTTGCTTTAGTTTCCCTTGCCTGAGGAGGACATATCTAGAAAAATGTTGTTAAAACTGATGTCAAAGAACTTACTGCCTATGTTTCTCTTTAGGAGTTTTATGGTTTCTTCTCTCACATTTAGGTCTTTAATTTGTTTTGAGTTTATTTTTGTGTATGCTATAAGAAAGTGGTTCAGTTCCATTCTTTTGTATGTAGCTGTGCAGTTTTCCCAACACCATATATTGAAGAGACTGTTTCTTCCCCATTGTATATTCATGCCTCCTTTGTTGTAGATTAATGAGCCATATAAATGTGAGTGTATTTCTGAGCTTTCTAGTTTGTTCTATAAAACAGTTGTTTCTAGTTCTGTAAAAAAAAAAATGCTATTGGTATTTTGATAGGGATTACATTGAACCTGTAGACTGCTTTGAGTAGTGTGGACATTTTAACAATATTATTTCTCTCCATTTTTGTCATCTCCAATTTCTTTCATCAGTGTTTTATAGTTTTCCAAGGACAGGTCTTTCACTCCTTGGTTAAGCTTATACCAAGGTATTTTATTCTTTTTGGTGCAATTGTAAATGGAATGTCTTAATAACTCTGCTAGTTTGTTACTAGTGTTCAGAAACACAAGCGATTTCTGTATATCAATTTTGTGTCCTGTGTCTATTGAATTCATTTATTATTTCTAATGGTTTTTTGGTGGAGTGGTTAGGGTTTTCTATGTATAGTAGCCTATCATCTGCAAATAGAGCTTTATTTCTTCCTTATCAACTGAGATGCCTTTTATTTCTTTTTGCTGTAGCTAGGACTTCCAGTACTAAGTTGAATAAAAGTGGTGAGAGTGGACATCCCTGGGTTTGCTCTTGACCTTAGGGGAATAGTGCCTAGTTTTTCATCATTGATTGTGATGTTAGCTGTGGGGGTTTTTCATAATGGCCTTTATCATTTTGAGGTATGTTCCCTCTAAGTTCTCTTATTGAGAGTTTTTAATATGAACTGATGTTGAACTTATCAAATGCTTTTCTGCATCTGTTGAGATGATCATATGATTTTTATGGTTCCCAGAAGTGTTTTCAAGTTCAATCAATATGTCACAACATGGCATGTGGCAGCTGAGCAGAAAGACCACCTCTGATAAGTGAAAGAGACTAGTGGGAATGGCCTGAGTTACTCATGGATGCTGCTTTCCATTAGTAATTTCAGCAGCAAGTGAACAACCTAACAGAGCTTACATAAACCATCAGAACATTTATATTTTTTCTGCTTTATTGAAGTATAATTGACATATAACATTGTGTAAGTTTAGGGTATACAATGTCATGATTTAATACATGTATATATTGTGAGAGGATTATCACAATAAGGTTAGTTAACACTTCCAACAGCTCATATAATCACCTTCTTTTTGTGTATGTATTGTGATAAAATCTACTTCCAACAACAGTGTATTATGTACTTGAAAATTGTTAACTATCATCAATATGTTGTCCATTTGATCCCCAGAATTTATTCATAGTATAACTGGAAGTTTGTACCCTTGACCAGCATCTCCCCATTTCCCCTAACCCTTCAGCCCCTGGCAACTACCTTTCTACTTTTTGAGTTTGCCTTTTTAAGAATCCATATATAAATAAGAACATACACTTTATGCCTTTTTCTGATTTATTCCACTTAGTAAAAGTCCCTCAAAGTACATCCATGGTGTTGCAAAGGTAGAATTTCCTTCTTCTGTATAGCTTAACAATACTGTGTGTGTGCATTTCCATTCTTTATCCATTCATCTGTTCATGGATACTTAAGTTGTTTCCTTGTCTTGCCTACTATGGGTAATGCTGCAGTGAACATGGGAGTGCAGATACCTGAGGTAGTGATTTCATTTCTTTTATATATATACCTAGAAGTGGGATTGCTGGATTATATGGTAGTTCGTTTTTAATTTTGGGGGGAACCTCCATAGTGTTTTCCATAAGAGCTGCACCAGTAACATTCCCACCAACAGTCCATGAGAACCTTTATTGTGTATTTTGCAATTAGTGGAAGGAGGTCCCAAGATCAGTTCAACAGTTCAATGATATTTTGGATTTAGAATCTTTTTTCTACTTGGACATTCAACAAATTGGGCTTTATTATCATCTGGTTTAAGGTTGAGATTATGGCTGTCATATTGGCAAACATCACACAATAATTGAAGTATCTCAAACAGAAAGGATGGGGGTGGTACATAAAAGATCTTTTACCACATGCAGTTGTTTAATCTTTGACAAAGTAAATCAGGGGAACAATTCTTTTTTTTAAATAAGAAATTTATTTTTTTATTGCTGTTCAATTTGCCAACATACAGAATAACACCCAGTGCTCATCCAGTCGAGTGCCCCCCTCAGTGCCCATTACCCATTCACCCCAACCCCCTGCCCTCCTCCCCTTCCACCACCCCTAGTTCGTTTCCCAGAGTTAGGAGTCTTTATCTTCTGTCTCCCTTTCTGATATTTCCTACCTATTTCTTCTCCCTTCCCTTCTATTCCCTTTCACTATAATTTATATTCCCCAAATGAATGAGAACATATAATGTTTGTCCTCTGATTGACTTATTTCACTCAGCATAATACCCTCCGGTTCCATCCATGTTGAAGCAAATGGTGGGTATTTGTCATTTCTAATGGCTGAGGAATATTCCATTGTATACATAGACCACATCTTCTTTATCCATTCATCTTTCGATGGACACCGAGGCTCCTTCCACAGTTTGGCTATTGTGGACATTGCTGCTAGAAACATTGGGGTGCAGGTGTCCCAGCGTTTCACTGCATCTGTATCTTTGGGGTAAATCCCCAACAGTGCAATTGCTGGGTCGTAGGGCAGGTCTATTTTTAACTCTTTGAGGAACCTCCACACAGTCTTCCACCAGTGGCTGCACCAGTTTACATTCCCACCAACAGTGTAAGAGGGTTTCCTTTTCTCCGCATCATCTCCAACATTTGTGGTTTCCTGCCTTGTTAATTTTCCCCATTCTCACTGGTGTGACGTGGTATGTCATTGTGGTTTTGATTTGTATTTCCCTGATGGCAAGTGATGCAGAGCATTTTCTCATGTGCGTGTTGGCCATGTCTATGTCTTCCTCAGTGAGATTTCTGTTCATGTTTTTTTTTTGCCCATTTCATGATTGGATTGTTTGTTTCTTTGGTGTTGAGTTTAATAAGTTCCTTATAGATCTTGGAAACTAGCCCTTTATGTGATACATTTGCAGTCATTTGCAAATATCTTCTCCCATTCTGTAGGTTGTCTTTTAGTTTTGTTGACTGTATCCTTTGCTGTGCAAAAGCTTCTTATCTTGATGAAGTCCCAATAGTTCATTTTTGCTTTTGTTTCTTTTGCCTTCATGGATGTATCTTGCAAGAAGTTACTGTGGCCGAGTTCAAAAAGGGTGTTGCCTGTGTTCTCCTCTAGGATTTTGATGGAATCTTGTCTCACATTTAGATCTTTCATCCATTTTGAGTTTATCTTGTGTATGGTGAAAGAGAGTGGTCTAGTTTCATTCTTCTGCATGTGGCTGTCCAATTTTCCCAGCACCATTTATTGAAGAGACTGTCCTTTTTCCAGTGGATAGTCTTTCCTGTTGTGTCAACTATTAGTTGACCATAAAGTTGAGGTTCCACTTCTGGATTCTCTATTCTGTTCCATTGATCTATGTGTCTGTTTTTGTGCCAGTACCATACTGTCTTGATGACCACAGCTTTGTAGTATAACCTGAAATCTGGCATTGTGATGCCCCCAGCTATAGTTTTATTTTTTAAAATTCCCCTGGCTATTCGGGGTCTTTTCTGATTCCACACAAATCTTAAAATAATTTGTTCTAACTCTCTGAAGAAAGTCCATGGTATTTTGATAGGGATTGCATTAAACGTGTAAATTGACCTGGGTAACATTGACATTTTCACAATATTAATTCTGCCAATCCATGAGCATGGAATATTTTTCCATCTCTTTGTGTCTCCCTCAATTTCTTTCAGAAGTGTTCTATAGTTTTTAGGATATAGATCCTTTACCTCTTTGGTTAGGTTTATTCCTAGGTATCTTATGCTTTGGGGTGCAATTGTAAATGGGATTAACTCCTTAATTTCTCTTTCTTCAGTCTCATTGTTAGTGTATAGAAATGCCACTGACTTCTGGGCATTGATTTTTTATCCTGCCACACTGCCAAATTGCTGTATGAGTTCTGGCAATCTTGGGGTGGAGACTTTTGGGTTTTCTATGTAGAGTATCATGTAATCGGCGAAGAGGGAGAGTTTGACTCTTCTTTGCCAATTCGAATGCCTTTAATGTCTTTTTGTTGTCTGATTGCTGAGGCTAGGACTTCCAGTACTATGTTGAATAGCAGTGGTGAGAGTGGACATCCCTGTCTTGTTCCTGATCTTAGGGGAAAGGCTCCCAGTGCTTCCCCATTGAGAACGATATTTGCTGTGGGCTTTTTGTTGATGGCTTTTAAGATGTTGAGGAATGTTCCCTCTATCCCTAAACTCTGAGGAGTTTTGATCAGGAATTGATGCTGTATTTTGTCAAATGCTTTCTCTGCATCTAATGAGAGGATCATATCGTTCTTGGTTTTTCTCTTGCTGATATGATGAATCACATTGATTGTTTTACGAGTGTTGAGCCAGCCTTGTGTCCCGGGAATAAATCCTACTTGGTCATGGTGAATAATTTTCTTAATGTATTGTTGGATCCTATTGGCTAGTATCTTGTTGAGAATTTTTGCATCCATGTTCATCAGGGATATTGGTCTGTAATTCTCCTTTTTGGTGGGGTCTTTGTCTGGTTTTGGAATTAAGGTGATGCTGGCTTCATAGAACGAATTTGGAAGTACTCCATCTCTTTCTATCTTTTCGAACAGCTTTAGTAGAATAGGTATGGTTTCTTCTTTAAACGTTTGATAGAGTTCCCCTGGGAAGCCATCTGGCCCAGGACTCTTGTGTCTTGGGAGGTTTTTGATGACTGCGTCAGTTTACTCCCTGGTTATTGGCCTGTTCAGGTTTTTTATTTCTTCCTGTTCCAGTTTTGGTAGTTTGTGGCTTTCCAGAAATGTGTCCATTTCTTCTAGAGTGCCTAATTTATTGGCGTATAGCTGTTCATAATATGTTTTTAAAATCGTTTGTATTTCTTTGGTGTTGGTAGTGATCTCTCCTTTCTCATTCATGATTTTATTAATTTGAGTCTTCTCTCTCTTCTTTTTAATAAGGCTGGCTAATGGTTTATCTATCTTTTTAATTCTTTCAAAGAACCAACTCCTGGTTTTGTTGATCTGTTCCACAGTTCTTCTGGTCTCGATTTCGTTGAGTTCTGCTCAAATATTTATTAACTCTCTTTTTCTGCATGGTGTAGGATTTATTTGTTGTTTTCCTCTAGCTCCTTTAGGTGTAGGGTTAGCTTTTGTACGTGAGTTCTTTCCAGTTTTTGAATGGAGGCTTGTATTGCAATGTATTTCCCCCTCAGGACTGCTTTTGCTGCATCCCAAAGATTTTGAACGGTTGTATCTTCATTCTCATTAGTTTCCATGAATCTTTTTAATTCTTCCTTAATTTCCTGGTTGACCCTTTCATCTTTTAGCAGGATGGTCCTTAACCTCCAAGTGTTTGAAGACCTTCCAAACTTCTTGTTGTGATTTAGTTCTAATTTCAAGGCATTATGGTCTGAGAATATGCAGGGGACGATCCCAGTCTTTTGGTATCGGTTCAGACCCTATTTGTGACCCAGTTTGTGGTCTATTCTGGAGAAAGTTCCATGTGCACTCGAGAAGAATGTATATTCAGTTGAGTTTGGATGTAAAGTTCTGTAGATATCTGTGAAATCCATCTGGTCCAGTGTATCATTTAAAGCCATTGTTTCTTTGGAGATGTTGTGTTTAGAAGACCTATCGAGTGTAGAAAGTGGTAGATTGAAGTCACCAAGTATAAGTGTATTATTATCTAAGTATTTCTTAACTTTGGTTATTAATTGATTGATATATTTGGCAGCTCCCACATTCGGGGCATATATATTGAGGATTGTTAAGTCCTCTTGTTGGATAGATCCTTTAAGTATGATATAGTGTCCCTCTTCATCTCTCACTACAGTCTTCGGGGTAAATTTTAGTTTATCTGATATAAGGATGGCTACCCCTGCTTTCTTTTGAGGACCATTTGAATGGTAAATGATTCTCCAACCTTTTATTTTCAGGCTGTAGGTGTCCTTCTGTCTAAAAGGAGTCTCTTGTAGACAGCAAATAGATGGGTCCTGCTTTTTTATCCAGTCTGAAACCCTGCGCCTTTTGTTGGGGTCATTAAGCCCATTCACGTTCAGAGTTACTATTGAAAGAAATGAGTTTAGTGTCATCATGATATCTAATCAGTCCCTGTTTTTGTGGATTGTTCCATTGGACTTCTTCTTAAAGGGGAATTTTGAGAGTCCCCCTTAAAATTTCTTGTAGAGCTGGTTTGGAGGTCACATATTCTTTCAGTTCCTGCCTGTCTTGGAAGCTCTTTATCTCTCCTTCCATTTTGAATGAGAGCCTTGCTGGATAAAGTATTCTTGGTTGCATGTTCTTCTCATTTAGGGCCCTGAATATATCCTGCCAGCCCTTTCTGGCCTGCCAGGTCTCTGTGGAGAGGTCTGCTGTTACCCTAATACTCCTCCCCATAAAAGTCAGGAATTTCTTGTCTCTTGCTGCTTTAAGGATCTTCTCTTTATCTTTGGAATTTGCAAGCTTCACTATTAAATGTCGAGGTGTTGAACGGTTTTTATTGATTTTAGGGGGGGATCTCTCTATTTCCTGGATCTGAATGCCTGTTTCCCTTCCCAGATTAGGAAAGTTTTCAGCTAGATTTGTTCAAATACATATTCTGGCCCTCTGGCCCTTTCGGCACCCTCGGGAACCCCAATTAAATGTAGATTTTTCTTCCTCAGGCTGTCACTTATTTCCCTTAATCTATCCTTGTGATCTTTTGTTTGTCTCTTTTTTCCTCAGTTTCCCTCTTTGCCATCAACTTGTCTTCTATGTTACTCACTCGTTCTTCCACCTCGTTAACCCTCGTCGTTAGGACTTCTAGTTTGGATTGCATCTCATTCAATTGATTTTAATTTCTGCCTGATTGGATCTAAATTCTGCAGTCATGAAGTCTCTTGAGTCCTTTATGCTTTTTTCTAGAGCCACCAGTAGCTTTATAATAGTGCTTCTGAATTGGCTTTCTGACATTGAATTGTAATCCAAATTTTGTAAGTCTGTGGGAGAGAGGATTGGTTCTGATTCTTTGTTTTGATTTTTTTTTTTTTTTTTTTTTTTTTTTTTTTATGATA
This sequence comes from Canis lupus dingo, assembly GCF_003254725.2. Lineage (NCBI taxonomy): Eukaryota > Metazoa > Chordata > Mammalia > Carnivora > Canidae > Canis > Canis lupus. The sequence goes on along the minus strand of NC_064244.1, from coordinate 16,298,010 downwards.
GTCACAGAGAGAGAGAGGCAGAGACACAGGCAGAGGGAGAAGCAGAGGGAGAAGCAGGCTCCATGCACCGGGAGCCTGATGTGGGATTCGATCCCGGGTCTCCAGGATCGCGCCCTGGGCCAAAGGCAGGCGCCAAACCGCTGCGCCACCCAGGGATCCCTGATTCTTTGTTTTGAGGTGAGGTTTTCCTTCTAGTCATTTTGCTCAGTGCAGAGTGGCCAAAAACTAGTTGTATTGGGAAAAGGAGAAAAAGAAAGAAGAGAAAGAAGGAAAGAAAAACGGAAGAAAAAAAAAAAAAGAGAAAGAAGAGAAAAAAAGAAAAAGAAAAAAAGGGGGGAAGCAAACAGAAATCAAAAAGCAAAAAAAAAAAAAAAAAAAAAGAAAGAAAGAAAAAAACAAACAAGGGGGAGTATCCTCTGATTCTGTATACTGTAAGTCCCTCGACTTCTCCAGACCCTAGCTGGTCTTCTGGGGGAGGGGCCTGTTGTGCTGATTTTCAGGTGTCAGCACTTGGGGGAGCTGCTCAGCCCCCCGCCTGGTGCAGGGCTCAGTGGGGGTTGTTTACCCCGTGAGACCCCTGGAGGAACAACCGCAGTGGCTGGGCCAGCTCTGCAGCCCTGGAGTCAGCCCCCGCAGTAGCCCCAGAGCTCTCCGTCTGCAGGGCCTGGAGGCTCCGGGGCGGGGCGCTGATCTGCTCAGCTGGGGCAGGAGCGTCCTCGCTGTCCTGGGCCCTCCCGGCCTCTGCCTGTCCCGGGGGGAGGCCGGATCCTGGGCTGTGTCCCCGGCGACCTGTGCTCCGGGACCTGCGCTGTTGGATTCGCTCCCGCCCCGCAGCCCCCTCCGCGGAGCCGCCCCCGAGCCCCTCCGAGCTGCTCCCGCCCCGCAGCCCCCTCCGCGGAGCCGCCGCCCGAGCCCCTCTGAGCTGCTCCGGGTCCCGCCGTGCGCGCTGCAGCCCTTAGGGAGCTCGGGGCACTCACCCGGGGCGCAGGTGTCTGTTAGTGTCCCCGGAGCCCGAGGGCATCCCTGCCCTCCTGGGTCCTGCTCCAGCTCCCCGCGAGCCCCTTTCCCCCGGGAAGGTCGGTGCAGCTCCTGCTTCTCCGGGACGGGGCTCTCCTGTCCTGGGGACACTCGCCCCGGCCTCAGCCCGGCTCCTCGCGGGGCCCCTCCCCCTTGGAGGCCTTTGTTTCTTTACTTATTTTTCCCCGTCTTCCTACCTTGATAGAAGCGCCAACTCTTCTCACTGTAGCATTCCAGCTCTTCTCTCTCTAAATCTCAGGCCGAATTCGTAGATTTTCAGGATGGTTTGAAGGTTATCTAGGTCATTTGGTGGGGACAGGTGACTTGGGGACCCTACTCTTCCACCATCTTGCCCCTCCCTCTGGGTAGGGGAACAGCTCTTATTCACAGCTTCTCTGACAGACATTACATGGAATTGGGTAGCAAGACCACCAAATCAGATTAATCCCTGCAAGGTGGGAATTGTCTTGATCACTAAGGACCAGGACTCATGCATACTAAATAGAATTGCATATTATGCTATATAAGTATGCTTCTGATAATAGCCACTTTTTGTGGATTAACCTGTTCTTACAGGCCTAGGTACATCAAGTTATATCTGACTAAAGCAGCAGCATTTTGAGAAAATTATGGACTGTTAAAAAAAAAAAAAGGGTAAACCCTCGACAAATTACCAAATCTCTAGTTTCCAAGTCTGACTCAAGTTATAGCAACACCAGGAAGCATAGTGCTGAGAAAATAGTGTGGTTGTAGAGAGACAGACCTGATCTAAGCTGCGATTCCGGTACTTACCAATCTCGGCACCTTGGGCAAGGTGCTTAAGCCCTGCCTTTCACTTTTCTCAGTTGGAGCACGTGAAGATATTATCTTTCATGTAAAGGAGCTATGAAGATTAAATGAGATAGTGAATGGAAATCATATAGATGTTTGATGATTAGTAAGTACAGTTTGGTTGGCAGTTGGTGGTCTTGTGTTGGGGTATGTTGTAAGACAGTTATTAAAAAAACTACTTCCTGCCCTCGGGGAGCCAGTAAGGAAGGAAGCATTTGAAAAGGAAGCGTGGTAGCAGAAGAAAGGGCATTAATACAATTAAGGGACATCTCTTTCAAGTCGATACAAGTTCTATTGTGTACCAGTGGCTAAAAATAAAAATTTGTTCACTTCCCTATTGAGGATTACTTCATTAGGTTCTGACATATCACTTGGAAGTAATGGATGTTTTTTTACACAATAAAACCGTCATAGAAATTATTAGGAAACTTCCAGTGAATTTGCTGGTGGAGAACTGTTTATTCGGAGTGATTATTTATAGAGCTATTTTAAAATTGTGTGATGTGAGAATAATCACTGTAACACAGGAGTTCATAGTTCTTGAATACCTCTGTCCCAGGTTTTGTTCCAAGTACTTTCCATGGGTCAGTTCTTCCAGGCCTACAATGATCCCATGAGGTAAGCAGGATTATTAAGTCCATTTGCCTGATCAGAGAGGTTAAATGACTGTCTCAAGGTTGCAAAGCTGGTAAGAGACAAAACTAGGATTTGAACTCAGGAAATGTGGCTCCAGATCCCATGCTCCTGACTGCTACAGTCTATAGTCTTTCAATGGAAGCAGAGCTGGGGCTAATTCGCTCAACTGTTGAAGCAAGGACAATGCTAATTAGCTTGTGTATCTAAGCAGGTGGCAGTTTGTACTCATGTACAGCTAAATGAAAAAGTTTAGTTTTGCCTAACTGGAATTCAGGAACAGGATGTGGATAACACCCTAATTCCCGATGCAGAGGAGTGGGATAAGGGATGATCCCATCACGGATGGGCCCGATCATCCAGCCCCCCTTTAGTGCTCCAGATCTTTAAATAGCTGTACTGTGTGTATCGGAGCAAGATTCATGAATTCCATCTCTTCAACAACTTTGTTGAAACCAAAAAATTATTTGAAACAAATATGAAGTTTTAGAGATGGCAAGTTCAAATAAACTACCTGGCATCAGAGTAGAAACCAGAATTTGCTCTACCATGGGAAACAATATCCTAAATACCCAAGTGCAGAAACAATGGTGCAGAAAATATACATGCAATTTGAAGATACTTTATTAAGATAAAAGATTTTCCATTACATTTAAATAGAAATCCTTACTAGTTGAAAAGAAAATAAATAATAGAAATCTAGATTCTTCAAGAAGCTTTTAATAACAGTTTTGTAAATCTATGAAGATTACATTTGTCAATTTTAAATTATTATGATTTAGATACATTCAATCATAATACGATACCAGGAATGTCAGCCTTAAGAACATCTGTATGAGTAAAACAATGGGAAAAAAAATATGACAGTTTCATCTTTTTATGTTTAACTGACTCTAATTTGGTTATCACAGGAATATAGAATTTCTTTCTCGATCTTGGATTTTAAATATATGGACTCAAAAATATAAACATTCCTCTTCTCTCAAATAGTGGCTGACACTGTTGGGAGCCGGCCAAACTAGTATAGTGGAGAGGGCTATGTGCATCTCCTTGCTGGAGGAGGAGGAGGTGGTCTCGGCGCAGAAGCAGAGTCCAGGGCCTTCTACAACAGTTAGCAATGAGCCCTTGGCGCTACCTTCCTTGCCTTCCTTGGTTTTAACCTAATCTCTAAACAGCAAAATGGCCGTGTAAATGTCACTTGGAAAGCCATATACCTAATCAAAGATTTCTCAAATTGCTAAGGTGCCCCTTCTCATTTAAAAACAAACATTGTTCAATTCTAGTATGAAAAGGGAGTAAGATCTGGACAGTTATATTTTTAAATACCCCATTGCCGCCAACAGCAAAAAGGGCTCTTTCCACCACATTATACTACCCTCTACCCCCACAGTAAAGAATCTGGACTGCCTAACTTATTCAGACAATTGCCTAGATGATTATATGTTTCCCAGTACTCTTTGTACAGGAAGTCTTGATTTATAGGAAATTTTTGTCAGTGTTTAAAGCGGAGTATATTCTACCCAAACTCTCCATGTAAGACTTCTATTTTCTTAGAGCAGCCATACAACTTTAAAGTATGGCTTTAGTATCAGTCTAGCAACCCTCTTCCTCACTCTTTTAAAAACTAAATTGCTTGCTATTGAGTTTATAAACTTAGAACTCACTGTTTTGATCATGTTAAGTAACATGTAGTCTGATTATTTTGGTATGAGTGTGTATCAAGGGCATTGCAGTAGTTTTTATCTCTGTTTCTAATATGAAATTTGACATGTCTAAAGGAAATCCAGTTGGTAATGCTACCAAATATGCAGTGCACATAACAGACTTGTGGATCTATCTGTGTATGAACAAAGGTCAAATATTTACATGGAATGTTGACCCTGACTTATAAAACTATTTTAAATTATGACATCTTTACATACAATTTATTTTATGAATAGCTCCATTCGATAATTAAAAAAAATATGCCTTTCAAAGATTTCATAAATATATAAAATTTCACTACATTCTATTTTTCTTTAAACATGACATCTAAACTCTTTACAAATCAACAAAAATATTTTCTGTTTGAAAGTCACAGATGCAATGATTTTTGATTGGCAGGGTCTTACTGCATGCAAGAATGGCAAGACATGTTCTCTTATACAACTTAGGACATTTCTAATATCTTGAGCTATGTGATTTGTTTGCTGAAGTTCAGTAGTAACAAAGAAAAGAAAGCCCATCTAAATATTTACAAGAGTCTTTCTTAAAATTCTTTAAAAATGGCAAGATTAAGATGGTATCTGACCAGTGTTAAGAATTATTTTGATGATGAAGAGGAGGTATGTTAACATTACATGAAAAGTTTTCTAAAATACATCTTAGCATGATTTAAATATATTATCATTTGCACATGTGAAAAATGATGACCTTTTAACTATCAATTAACAGTAAAACATCCACTTTTAGAATAGGAATCACATTCTTTTAACTTACTGGATGGTGACTCCAGAAATCCTGTCTCAGGATTTATAAATTAAAATGTCCTTTGTAGTCATTACTTGCCCCAAGATATCATCATCTTTACAAAGACTAATACCACAAAGATAGGCTTTTAGTTACATATGTAATCATTTTTAAAAGTCTATCTTCTCTCATTAAATATCTGAGCCACTGATATGTAGTCCTACGAGGCCTTTTCAAGATATAACATGAAGGCCACTTACTAAGGCAAATGTTTCATAATTCCTTTAAGAAAAAATTTTAAAGACACTCTGACTATATTATATATATGTAAGAAAAAGGTTGCGCTTTTAAAACAGTAAGAGGATGCCTTACTGTCAGCCTGGATGAATCTATAAAGCTGTCCTGCTTGCCTGGAGTGGCTCAAGGCTGCTAAGTTAATACCTTCAACTGTTAACGTGATGGAGAGGCTTTGTCTCAGACCACTAAAGCACTGAACTCCAGTATCAATTCTCTAGCTGTTTCTCTCTAAAAAGTCCAACCTCATCTTGGAGATATAGCTGTATATTAAGGACAACCAAAAGGTTCAAAGCTGTGCTCAAAATACAGTATTGTGCAAATTTTGATTTTGGATCTATAGTCAAATATTGTGTTTGAAATAAGGCTGGATAAAGATACAAACAAAACCAACATTCAGTTTTAAGCAGGATACACATCTACAACAGTGATCTAGATTAAAAAAAAAAAACAAAAAACAAAAAAACAAAAAAAACAAACCCTACCACCAGAATGGTAACTGATTTCATCATGCACTCTATAAAAAGATGATCATGGGAATTTCCCTTAGTTATGAATGTAACCAGCTCACTGGGACCCAGTGGGCTTCTGTCTCTAATTTGTCAAAAGTTGTTTTTAGCTCATTGAATGCCACAGTGAGGTCATCATTTACTATAATTTTGTCAAAAAGATGACCATATTGATTTTCCATTATCTGTGCAGATTTAATCATGTCCTGAAAGTCTTCTTCCTGCAAAAGGAAGTATTAAAAAAAATTTGGTTAAACAGGCAATTATATCACTTTGCATGGATGCAGACATTTCCATACCTGGTTTATCAAATGCTATTCTGTATTTATTCTTTCAACCACAAATGAAAATGACCCTCTTGGACTGTAAGCTCTCAGAAGTCATAACTTCTAATGGTATCTCTCAGATCTGCTTGTAACTAAACTGCTCTGATAAAATCATGAATTTCACTCACTCATTACTGGGATGTTTCAATCAATATAATATGAAGATCTATTCATAGAAGCACAAAAAGCCATTACAGTGCAATTACTCAAACTGTATGTACCTAAATACAGTTATTTTATTGATTTTTGGATCACAGCATATACAACCATGTCTTTCTGAAGGTAGTAGTTACTGCATGTATGACTTATTGTACTTACTGTAAAAGGCTTTGCAGCACCTTGGTCATCTCTGCTTGAAATAATCTTTGCATTTTTTCTTGTCTCCCTCAAGCGCTCTATTGATGGAGGCTTTATAAATATCACGTAGGGCTTAAATTCTAAGGTCCTTAAATGCTTCACTGTCTGCAAGGAAGAAAATAAGTTTTCTTATATTTCTTCATAATGTCATGAGTGAATTTTCCAATAAAAATAAAATTTCTTTCAAAGGAGAAAATTCCTTAAAACTATCTAATAAGGCCAGTAGCTTCTTCAATATAGTGTTCAATCTGTTGTTGGCAATTAAATGTCATAAATACCCCTGAAAAGATGGAGAATATAACCTTTTAAAATGTTTTGAAATATATCATAATATTGAACAGAAGCAGATAAAAATATCATAAAACTGATTTTGAAATCAAATGCTCAAAAGATGCTATGAGTTAAATAACTATCTGTACGTGGAGGTCATCCAACCATCCCACATAAACCTCCTCCTGATCTCACATAGGAGTTTGTCATTCTGTCCTGTTTGTCATTCCATGGAGTGTACAATAAGGGCGAGCTTCCTGCTTTCCATGAAGCTTGTCAACATTCTCCCATCCAAATATTTTGTATTATTGACACTGTGCTTCTGAGGACTCATCTCCAGTCAAAGGGGGAATGGTAAGAGGGTGGGAGTTGAGGGAGACTCTTGACCTGTATGTCAGGGCTTCCCCAAAAATGTGAATACAAACCATAAACCTCCCTGAGAGGTTATGTAGGGGGGTAGGGGTGTGGCTGGAGGATATATACATTCAGGGGGCTAGTGAGGCTCTGTGGATGTATAGTTGGAACCCTACTGAGGGAGCTGGATATGACTAGACCCAAGGCGGCAGGGGGATGCTGTACCATCAGGAGTATCCTCCTCATCACTGGTGCCTAAGTTAAGGAGTCAGCTGCCCTACTGATTCTTGGGGCTCTTTTACTCCAGATTCATCCTCCTGAAGAGGAATGAAGGGCTTCTCCAAGTCATTCTGGCTCTTGGAGGTTGTACACCCATCGGTGGAGAGAGAATCTATGGCCCCTTGGGTAATAAGGAAAATGCTATGGGTTAGGTCTCTGCTGGAGGATGTGGTTCAGTAAGAATTGAATGGCTGTGTCCACTGGTATCTTTGGTCCAAAGTGTTCATAAGAGTTCCCAGGGTGCCAGCAAAGATTTACCTGACAGTTGCGAGAAGGATCTCATTCAGTACTGTTCCTATGAAATGCCCCACGGCTCTATGTAGGGGGTTTACACTTCTATGATATGTCAAGAATCCAAATGAAAGAAAGAGGGCCAAGAACCAAAATGTCCATTGTAAAAACTGCAGACACTTATAATAATACTTCACATTTAAGAATACATTATACATGTAGCAACATATTTTTTCAATAAGAACTATGCAGAAGAAATATCTAAGAGTCCTTGTACTTGGCAAACACAGAATATAAACCAGCGTGGCAAACAGATCTTGTGGCTTCCTCTCCTCCTCTTTTCTAATATTATGGACCTTTTTTCTCTTTCTCCAGAGACTTCTCAAATTACATTTAAATGCGTCTGTCATTAGGAAAGCCACATATATACCAAAAGTGAGTAGCCTTCAGATTTACCGCATATTTGAAAGGTTCACGTGATGTGTGGTAGCTCACATGGGCCAGGAGGGTATTGAATAGTTCATTGTTCACTTACGTGAGGCTGAACGTCCAACAAACAAACTTTGTTTTTAGCCAGGACAGACCGAACGGAGTCTATGCTTGTGCCGTAGTAGTTGTTTTTATATTCACCATATTCAATAAACCTGTAGGAAATCAGATCTGCATCAGAGCCATTTGCGAATTAATTATAGATATAAATGGAAAGACATAGCTCATATATATAAAAGATTTTTGCTGAACACGTAATTTTTTTTACTGTGTTCAATAAAATAAGTAGGGCCAAGTACTCCAGAATGTCAATTTTAAAAAATCTTTTATTTTACATTTTCAAATCAGTAACACTTGCTTGTATTACACTTAAGCAGAAAAAAAGTACTTCAGTCCAGCAGTACTGTTTTCCATCACTTCTGTTTCAGAACTAATGCAACGCAATAAAACAGTGACTAAGCCAAACAATAGAAACTACTGAAATTTCACTGCATGCTACAGAATAACCACGCTCAGCTTTAGAACTACAGGAGGAACTGGCTGGTGGCTAATGGAAGCAGGGCAGCCGGTTACGTGCTATAAAAACACAATTGCTGTGGTGAACGTGGAAAAAAGCATTTGGATGTTTCAATAAAATCCCCAAATCCTGCATTAAAACACACATTGCTCCCTGACACCCTGAAATATTCATGCTTAAGCAAACGGAAGACCTGTGAGGTGGAGAATTAGAGCTGGCCAGAGGATATGGTACAAACAAGGTGATTAATGTTATTTTAAATTTTTGAAGAGCCAGTGAGGGAGAAAGGGGTGTGTGGAAGAGACTGTGGAACTAGGGATCTATTACATAGTTGTTAGTTTTTAAAATAAAATTCTATTCAAATTCTATGTTAAGATTCAATTAGTGGGGTGGAAAGAGGTCACAGTAATATGCCTGCAACATTCCCTCATTCTTCAAAATAATTCCTACACATTTATTTAACTTACCAGAAACATAGCAGCTCTAGGTTATTAAAAAAAATTACAGGTGAAGACTGGTAACACCTACTAACTGAATTATCACCTTTTTATCAGTTACAAATATTAAAAAACTTAAAATCTGTTTCAAATGGGAGGGAACCCTGGGTTCCCTAAAACTCAATAGAGAAGCACAGGCTTAAAAACAATAGTCACATAAAAACCTTCCACGTACTTGTTATTTTGTACATCTGTCTCGAACAAGTGCTTGGAAATGAAAATATATTCCACACCATCGCTTTCCTGGCTTCTTTTTGCTCTGGTCGTGTCTGCGATTTAATTAAAAAGAGTTTACAAAAGTCTACATCAGCTACCCTAAAGAAGATACTAAAAAAGAAATCATCATGTATTAAAGTATTTTTCATAAACCTAATTTAAACACTTATTAAAAAGCAAATTAGCTAATAAAATAAAAATTCAATAATTCAGATTTCTTACCAATATGAATACAATATTGATTTGAATGTGGATTCAAAATTAAATTGCATTGTCTGTGCTATTTTTTATTTCGAAGGTGCTTTAATATGTTAATTAAATAAAAATGGTATTTTAGCCCTTGAGAAAAAAACTCTTTTCTTTTGCAGATGAATGCTTATTATCATATTTACTGATCATTATTCATTGAAGCAAGTCTAATGCCTACTAGGTTGTAAGGTAAACCCTGAAATTATTTTACTGTCTTCCACACACAGCACATAGTGAGTATGCCATCAATGTTTTACTAACTGAATAAAGTCAAAGACCTTGATGTGCTATTCATTCCTCCTTTGGAAAATTATAAACACCTTCTTAGAATACTACTAAACTTCCAAACGTTCAGTAATGTTGCCCATTTGCTACTAAATTATAATGGAGCAGAAAATACAGGATTGACTATAAAAACATAACTAAACCTAAGGAGTTGCATTGCTGATATTGCAAGTGAAAAACTGACCATAGCACATTCTTCCTGTGAATTACAGTTAAAAACTCTGTGCCCAGACAACTATTTCAGCACTTTGAAAATAAATAAAGCAGGTAGACTGTGGAGAGGAATCAACCTGCATGGGGTAGAGTTTTACCTTTTATTTTTTTCTTAGCTTTGCCCAGAGGGTGGGAACATTTACAGAGTGTCATGGTGTTATGTGTGACTTAATTCCAGTAGGAGCCTTTTTGGGTGAAAAGAACCAAGAAAAAAGAAAAAAGCCCTTACAAATTGAAGAGTGTGGAGGTAATCCAGAAAGACTGGCAAAGATATTCTAATGCTGTGTAGGAACCAATATCATTTGAAGGATAGCCCCTGGGCTATAAACATGGAGCTAAGACTCAGGCTAACACTGCCAATGTTTTCAGACGTGAACTGTGATTAGAATATATAGGTCTCAGCCACCCTGTGAATAACAGCAGCACAGAACACTCCTAAACCAATGTAGAAAAGGCTTAGGAAATTGAGCTGAGATTTGAACTATGCACCCAAGTATCAGACTCACCTTTGAACTACATGTGACAGGGGAGACCCAAACCAGTGTAGCAAAAACTTAGGGAATTGAACTGAGATTTAAACCACAACTCACAGGGACACCTAGGTGGCTCAGTGGTTGAGTGTCTGTCTTCAAGATCAGGGTGTGATCCAGGGGCCTCGGGATCGAGTCCCGCATAGGGCTCCCCACAGGGAGCCTGCTTCTCCCTCTGCCTATGTCTCTGCCTCTGTTTGTCTTTCATGAATAAATAAAATCTAAAAAACACAAACCCACAACTCACAGAAAATGAGACAGAACTTAGAGTGAAAACATAAAATGGTGATAACTTGCTAAAAGGAAAACATTCTTCCAGAATGTTGACTCCCCTCCACAATCTTCCTGCTTTACTCATTTTCAAAGTGCTCAGATAGCTAACCTGCACCCAGAGTTTTTAGTTGTAATCAGCAGTAAGGACGGGCTATAGCCAGTTTTTCACTTGCCATATTGGCATTGCAACTCTGCAGGGTTTTTGTTTGTTAAGCAGGACCTAGAGTTGATACAACACTGGTGTATCCAGAATGCAATTTAAAATTATTTAATATAAAAGAACCAAGAAATTATGACCAATTCTTAAGGGGAAAATGGAAGATGGCAACTTAGAATGACCCAGAGGTTAGAACTACCAGACAAAGGATTTAAGGCAACTACTTATAACTGTGTTTTATAAGGTAAAGAAAAACATGCCTGAAATGAATGAAAATATGAATTCTCAGAGAAATGGAAACTATAAAGAAGAACCAAATGGAAAGTTTAGAACAGAAATATACAATACTTAATAAAAACAAGTTGCTAGTTGGGCTCAGTAGCAGAATGGAGAGGACAGAGAAAAGAGCCAATGAACTTGAAGGCAGATCAATAGAAATTATAAAACCTGAGCACAAAGAAAAAAGATTGAAAAGGTATAAATGAAGCCCTAGGGACCTGTGTAATATATGTGTAATTTGGACGCCAGAGATGAAAAAGATATTGAAGCGCAAAAAAAAAAAAAAAAAAGTATTTGAAGAAAGAATGGCCCCAAACTGCTGCTAAAATTTGGTGAAAGGCATACATTTTACAATTTTCAGAAGCCCAACAAATCTCAAATAGGATAAATTCATAGGAAAATCATGCCTAGACACTCGAAACTGAAGTATTAAGAACCAAAGATAAAGAAAAAAGTCTTGAAAGCATCTAGTAACAACCAATACAGTACACATGACGAGTAATGATTTCAGTGACTACAGATTTATTATAAATCCTAAAAACAAGAATTCAATGAAATAATATCTGAAGTGCTGAAAGAAAAGAACTTCACCCAAAATACCCTTCAGGAGAAAAAGGCAAAACAAACACCTTCTCAGAAGAAGAGAGACTAAAAGAACTCATCAACAGATCTGTTCTAAAATAATATTCAAGGAAGTTTTTAGGCTAAAAGGAAATGTTAAGAAGGATATTTGTATCTTCAAGGAATTAAGGAAAGAATAGTTGAATAGAAACAGAAGTCTATTTTTTCCTCTTATATTTCATATAATATATACATATATATATTTGTGTGTGTGTGTATATATATATGTAACTGATTTAAAAGTTATATTGTTATTTGGTAGAGTTTTCAATGTGTATGTTATGTATGCAAACATAATACATTTGTCAACTACCACAAAAAGGACTTGGGGAAAAGGGATTTATATGATTGCAAGGTTTCTATATCTTATGTGAAATGGCATGAAGTCAACTCTAAGTAGACTGTGAATAGTTAGGCATTAAGCATGTTGTAATCCCTAGAACAACCAGTAACAAGTAATGGAAAGACATATAAGCAGAGAGCCAATAGGTAAATTGAAATGGAACACTGAAAAACATTCAAATAATAATTTTAAAAAACAGTAGAAAACAGAAAGCAAAAAAATATATAAATAAACAGAAAAACAGTTTAAATGTCATCACTTAAATAATTTAGTGTTAATTGGTTTATATACTCCAGATTAAAAGGCAAAGAGAATGGATGAAGAAGCAAGACCCTAGTTAGTACATACTGTCTATAAGAAAGACACATTAAATTTACACGAATAAGTTGAAAGCGAACAGATGGAAGATGGTGTATGTACCATGTAAACAGTAAGCATAAGGTGGCTACTTTGAATCGAATAAAAGAGACTTCAAGAAAAGGAGTATGACCAGAGATAAAGAAAACTGTTTCATAATGATAAAAGAAATTTAAAACAATTACATATCTGTACACACACAGAAAAACAAAACTTTAAAATATATGAAGCAAAAATTGGCTGTGTTAAATGAAGAAATGGACAAGCTCACAATCAGAATAGCTTTTACTGCCTCTTAACAACTGATAGAACTAGACAAAATACCAGTGAGACACAGGCTACACACCACCACCAGCCTCAGGGGTCTAATTTATACAGGTGTAACACTACATCCAATAACTGCAGGATAAACGTTCCTTTTAAGTGTACATTATACATTTGTCAAAAGGTAGATCATAGACTGGCCCATAAAAAGTCCCCCCAAATTTAAAAGAACCCAAATCATAAAGAGTAAATTCTCCTACCATAAAATAATGAAAAATCAATAATAAGATACCTAGAAAAACCTCAAATATCTTAAAATTAAGTAACACTTTCAAATAATTATGATTCAAAAATGAAAGAATAAAAGTGAGCAAATACTGTGAAGTATAGGGCAAGGAATATATACCCTATCAAAGTTATGGGATAGAGAGAACATAGCACATAACAGGAAACTTACACCTTTACATACTTCTGTTAGAAAAGAAGATCTAAAAGCAGTGACTGAAAGTTCATCTTAAAAACTGCTAGAAAGAAAAGATCAAAGTAAACTCAAGCCAAGGAGAAGAGAATAATAAATTCAAATTAACAAAATAGAAAAAAGACAATAAAAACAACAAAATTTTAAAATCTAATTACAGTGATTAGTAAAGAAAGAACAAAAATCACCACTATAAATAATGAAAAAGGAGTTATTACCAGAGATTCTATGGATACTAAAAAGGATTAGAGAATATTATATACTACTTTATGCCAACATAGTTGACAATTTAGACAACATGGATACATTTCTTAAAAGGTATAAAGAATCAAGATTGAAACAAGAGGAGCTGATATCTGAACAGCCCTGTATCTATTAAATCTATTTTTAAAAAGATTTTATTTATTTGAGAGAGAGCACGCACAGGCAGGGGGATGGCCAGAGGGAGAGGTGGGCTCCCTGCTAAGCACGGACTCTGACATAGAGGCTCAATCCCAGGACCCCAGGATCATGACCTGAGCCACAGGTAGATGCTTACCTGACTGAGCCAACCAGGTACCCCTAAATAAATCTGTTTTTTAAAACCTTCCCCCAAAGATTCCAGGCTTAGATGGCTACTGAAGTCTCTTCACCATTTAAGAATGAAATAACACAAATCCTACATTAATATTTTTTTGCATAAAGAGGAATCACTGCTTAATTCATTTTATGATATTAGCATAACCCTAATAGCAAAATCTAACAAAGACATTAGAAAACATTACAGACCAAACATAAATTTAGATGCAGAAGTCCTTAACAAAAATATTAGCAAGTCAAATTCAACAATACATAAAATTGTAAAAAGATATGAGATCTTTTTAAGATCTGTAAAAAGATATGAGGACCAAATAGAGTTTATCTCATGAATGAGAGGTAGGCCGAACATCTGAAAATCAACGGAATTCACCATATTAACAGAATGAAGAATCATACATGATCATTTCAATATATCCAGAACTAGCAGCAGAAAAAAATTCAACATCTATTCATGACATAAAGTCTCAGCAAACTAGGAATCACAGAGAATGCTCTCAAACAAATAATGGGGCTTCAATGAGTCATCATCCTTAATGGTAAAAGATGGGAGGTGATTTCCCTTGAGATCAGGAACAAGGCAAGTCTGCTAAATAACACAAAAAATAACTTGAAATGGATCAAGACCTAAATGTAAAATGAAAAACTATAAAACTTCTAGAAAAAGCAGAATGTCTTTGGGACTCTGAGAGAAAGGATTTTAGAGCACTGAAAGCACAAAACAGAAAATGATAAATAAGACTGTCAAAATGAAAAACTTTTTTTTAAAAGATTTTATTTATGTATTCATAGAGACACAGAGAGAGAGGCAGAGACACAATCAGAGGGGGAAGCAGGCTCCATGCAGAGAGCCCGACGTGGGACTCGATCCCGGGTCTCCAGGATCATGCCTCGGGCTGCAGGCGGCGCTAAACCGCTGAGCCACCCAGGCTGCCCAAACTTTCGGTTTTTTAAAAACACCATAAAGAAAATGAAAAGGTGGAAAAAGAAGACGTGATGTGTGTGTGTGTGTGTACACACACACACATATACATACGATGGAGTATTAGTCATCAGAAAGGACGAATACCCAACATTTGCTTCAACATGGATGGAACTGGAGGGTATTATGCTGTGAAGTAAGTCAACTGGAGACAGACAATCATCATATGGTTTCACTCATATGTAGAATATAAGAGTTAGTGAAAGGGATTATAAGGGAAAGGAGGGGAACCAAGTGGGGAAAAATTAGAGAGGAAGACAAACCATGATAAACTCCTAACTGGGAAACAAACAAAAGGTTGTAGAAGGGGAGATGGATAGAGAGATGGGGTAACTGGGTGACAGGCACTGAGGAGGGTGGGCACTTGATGGGATGAGCACTGGGTGTTATGCTGTATGTTGGCAAATTGAGTTTAAATAAATTTTTTTTTAAACCAACACCCCCCCCCCCCCAAAATGAAAAGGTGGAATGCCTATGTGGCTCAGTCTGTTATTGGCTCAGGTCATGATCTCAGGGTCCTGGGATTAAGCCCTATGACTCTGAAGCCCTTAGGATTCTCTCCCTCTGTCCCTCCCCCACCTCATACACACACTCTCTAAAAAGAAAAGATAATCTACAGACTGAGAAGAATATATGAGTAACACATTTATCATATAAGGGACACATATCCGGAATATATAAAGAATTCTTAAAACTCAGTGAGACAATGCAATTTTTAAAAATGGGCAGAATATTTGAATAGACCCTTCCTTGGAGATGCACAAATGAGTAGGTCCATGAAATGAAGCTCAACATCATTAGTTCAATGCAGATTGAAGTACAGTGAGATACAGCACACACACAGAGGCATACCTTGTTTTGTTGCACTCTGCTCTACTGTGCTTCACAGGTACTGTTTGTTGTTGTTTTGTTTTTAAAACAAATCGAAGGTTTGTGGCAAGTCTGTCAGTGCCATTTTTCCAACAGCATTTGCTCACTTTGTCTTTCTGTGGCACATTGTGGTAATTCTGCTGACCCTTCTAACTTTTTCATTATTACATTTGTAATGGTGATCTGTGATTTCTCATGTTACTATTGTAGCTGTTTTGGGATGCCATGAACTGTACCCAGACAGTGAACCTAATCAACAAATGTGTGTATGCTGACTGCTACACTGACCAGCATTTCCCTGATCTCTTCCCCTTTCCTCAGACCTCCCCATCTCCTAAGATACAACAATATTGAAATTAGGCCAATTCATAACCCTACAATGGCTTCTACATGTTCAAGTGAAAGGAAAAGTCCCACATTCTCACTTTAAATCAAGAGCTAGACATGATTAAGCTTAGTGAGGAAGGCATGTGGAAAGCTGAAAATGGCTGAATGCTCTTGCACCAGTCAAGTTGTGAATGCAAAGAAAAATTCTTGAAGGAGATTAAAAGTGCTACTCTAATGAGTGCACAAACAATAAGAAAGTGAAACAACCTTATTGTTGATATGGAGAAAGTTTGAGTGACCTGGAGAGAAGATTAAACCAGCCATGACATTCTCCTAAGCCAAAGCCTGACCCAGAACAAGGCCCTCATTCTCTTCAATTCTATGAAGGCTGATAGAGGTGAGGAAGCTACAGAAGAGAAGTCTGAAGCTAGCAGAGGCTGGTTCATGAGGGTTAAGGAAAGAAGCCATCTCCATAACAGAACAGTGCAAGGGAGACAGCAAGTGCTGGTGTAGAAACTGCAAGTGATCCAGAAAATCTAGCTAAGATCATTAATGAAGGGGCCTACACTAAGTAGATTTTCACTTAAATAAAATAGCCTTATATTGAAAGAAGATGCCCTCTGGGACTTTCATAGCTAGAGGGAAGTCAATGCCTCATTTCAAGTTTCAAAGGACAATCTGGCTCATTAGGGGAAAATGTAACTGATTACTTTAAGTTGAAGCCAGTGCTCATTGACTTTCTGAAAGTCCTAGCGCCCTTAAGAATTACACTAAATCAAAAAAAAAAAAAAAGAAAAAAAAGAAAAAGAATTACACTAAATCTAATTTGCCTGTGTTCTATAAAAGGAACAACAAATCCAGGATGACAGCATATCTATTTACAACATGGTTTACTGGGTATTTTAAGCCCACTGTTCAAACCTAGTGCTCAGAAAGGTTCCTTTTAAAATATGACTGCTCATCAATAATGCACCTTGTCACCCAAGAGCTCTGATGGAGATATACAAGATTAATGTTATTTTCATGCCTGCTAATACAACATCCATTCCGAAGCCTGTGGATCAAGGAATAATTGTGACTTTCAATTCTTATTATTTAAGAAATACATTTTTGCAAGGCTATGGATAGTTGCCATAGATTTTGATTCCTCCAATGGTTTTAGGCAAAGTAAATTGAAAATGGACTTATGGAAAGACAACTTTCCTTTGAAAATGATTCACCATTCTAGATGCCATTAAGAACATTTATGATTCCTGAGAAGAGGTCAAAATATCAACATTAACAGTTTGGAAGAAGTTGACTCCAATCCTCATGGATGACTTTGAGGGGTTCAAGACTTGAGTGGAGGAATTAACTGTAGATGTGGTGGAAACAGCACAAGAATTAGAAGTGGAATCTGAAGATGTGACTGCATTACTGTCATCTTGTGATAAAACTTTAATGGTTGAGGAGATACTTCTTATGGATGAACAAAAAAAGTGGTTTCTTGAGATGAAATCTATTCCTGGTGAAGCTGCTGTGACGACTGTTGAAACGACAGCAGAAGATTTAGAATATTACACAAACTGAGTTGATAAAGAAGCACAATGTTTGAGAGGATTGAGTCCAATTTTGGAAGAAGTTCTGTGGGTAAAATGCTATCAAACAGCACTGCATAGTAGAGAGAAATAGTTCGTGAACAGATGAGTCTATTGATATGGTAGACTTCATTGTTGTCTTATTTTAAGAAGTTTCCACAGCCACCACTGCCTTCAGCAACTACTGCCCTGGTTGGTAAACAGTCTTTAACCTCAAGACAAGACCTTTCCCCCAGCAAAAAAGATGACGACTTGCTGAAAGCTCAAATGAGGATTGGCATTTTTTTAACAATAAAGTATTTTAAAATTAAGGTATGTACATTGTTTTTTTACACGTTATTGCACACTTAAGAGACTACAGTATAAGCATAAATTTTATTTTTTTAAGAATAGTTTTTATATGTACTAGGAAACCAAAAAAATCATTTTGTCTGCTTTATTGCAATATTCACCTTATTGCGGTGGTCTGGAGCTGAACCCAGTAACATCCCTGAGATATTACAGATATGTCTGTATCATACTGAGAAAAATTTAAGAGGCTGACTATATACCAAGTTGGCAAAGATGTAAAACAACTAGATCTTGCATACACTTCTAGTGGATTGTAAAATGGTATAATCATTCTGGAAAACAGTTTGGTAGGTTCTGAAAAATTAAATATGATCCAGCCATTCTACTACTACTTATTTATCCAACAGAAACAAAAACACATGTTCATCAGAATATTTAGATTATAGGTTTATCTGTAGTAACCCCAAATGGTGTGAAACCCTCAAGTATCCATCAACAGGTGAATGGATAAATAAATTATAGTATTTCTATACAATACAATGGAATGCCACTGAGCAATTAAAGGGGATGAACTGTTGATCTGTGAAACCACCTTGGTGAATCTCAAACTTATGCTAGATGAAATAAGCCAGGCAAAAAGAATTGGGAACATACTGTATAATTTTATTTATATAAAGTGCTAGATGATTCAAACTGATCTATAGTTTCAGAATGTAGATCCATGGTTGCCTGAGGCCAGGGGTAGAAGGATGGTTTATAAAAGGCATGGGGAAATTTTTTGAAGAGATGGAAATGTTCACTATATGTTGATTGTGGTAATGACTTCATGTGTGTACATTAAAACTCATCTAATTGTACATTTTAAATATGTGTGCTTATTTCAATTATATCTCAATAATGTATAAAAGGAAAACTGTGGGAAGTGGTGAAAAAAGTAACCCAATACAAAAAGTAATGGATTTATAAAACCCAGTTAGTTTAAATTACATCCAAAATTCTCATCGACTTCTACTTAGTTACCAAGCATATTTTAATACAACATTCAGATCTCCTGAAACAATTTTTCATATTTCTGCTGGTAAAGGACCAAGAAGTTATGCTATTTTTTTTATGAAGTGTCACACTTTTTGCAGGAATAGCAAAATACTATTCCTATTCAGAAATAGCATGAAATACTAATAAATTTAATTCTATCATAAAAGCTAAGAATTAATTTCACAACAGAAATAGACTCCATTAAGTGTATATGACATAATATGCATCTAAGAGGTTGAAAGATATTAAATTGGTATGATGTCCTGCTTTGAAATTTAGGATTAATATTTATTCATTACTTCAAAAATTTCATTGTTTGCTGGTGTTCCTGTAGCAAATAGTAAGCTTCATACAAATGTATGTTGAAAATCAAAACTGAGAATTTTATGTGCATTAATTTGTCTCTGATGAAGAAAGGTTATCTTTATTCAACTGTAATGGCAGAAACACTTTGAAAATGTGGGACACACAGTTTTAAGGATCACTGCCCTGACATATGGAGTCCCCTTGGGAGGGTTAAAAGCAGAAACAGAACTCCATCAAGTGAATAGGACATGTATGACCCTGCCAAACACATTTAAAAGTGAACAGTGAACATATCTACACTTAGAGTGTTTGCTTATCATGATCACCCCAAATTATTAATTTTACCGTTGAAGAATTTTAATGTAAAATATAGTGACATACCATAGGAATCTCACAAACTCATTAACAGTGAGGAATCCTGAATAAGAGATCTGGAAATTCTTAAGGGAAGGGAATTCAAAGGGAAAGATTCACATATTAATCACAATGCAGGTTACAACCTCACTGTCTGAGTACCCACTATGTTTACAGTGTAAGACAAACATCAAACAAATATAAGATGAACTCCACCTTCTGCTGCTTCCAACAAAATTCCCAAACAACTGCTATGATAAGAAAAAAAATTGTTTTTTAAATTGGTACCCTAATATATATATATATATACACACACACACACACATATACATACATATATACACATACATACATATATATATACACACACACATATATATATTTTAGAAATCTCAACTGAGGTTTTCTATGGACAAAGAAGTGTTACAGAAGAGGAGTTCCTTGAAACTTATGAAAACATATAACTGTGATATATGCCTTCATGAGAAACCACAAAGTGATTAACAGGTGTGGTTGACTGTGAGTGCCCAAATTCCAGGCTATAAAGACTTTGGAATCCATCAAGTATTTGACATCTACAGCAATACTTTTTGTTAACTACTTTAATTCACTGAGACGGCCTTTGAAAGACTGGCTATATTAATAGTCATTAAAATTTGTTGATGATAACCTAGAGCCTTAAAACAGTGTTGATGCTGCTCCTTGAGGTGAAATTTGCCACAGAGAAGCAAACCAGCAGAAAACGGGCCTCAGCCACCACCTTCTTTAAAAGCAACTTGGAATGTTTAATGTGGTGAAGTAGGTATTTTGTAAAGATCATAGAATTTTTTCTGCCATTTTAGCCCAAGAGCAATAGCATTTACCTCATTTAGCATCCCTTTAAATAATTTTTTTATTGCAATAATTATAGATTCACAATAAATTCCAAAACAGCCTAGAGAAGATCCCATGTAACTATCACTCAGCTTTCTCCAATAAAGGGAGGTTTTCATCTACCATAACTGTAGTACAGTTGAGACCAGAAAATTGACATTAGCAAACCAAAGTGAACTAAAGTACCAAGTATTTCTTTTTAACATTCAAAAACCTGAAGTATGACATGCAGAAAAGTTCACATGTAAGCCTGAATTTTCACAGATTGTGCAAGCAGCACTCTACCAAGAAATAGAACATTATCAGCACTCCAAAACCACTCTTCTAACCCACCTCCTCAAGATTTCTAATGGCACATGTTAGCATTGCTTTGTGTTGTAAAAATGGAATCTTTTGTCTC
The DNA here is from genome assembly GCF_003254725.2 of Canis lupus dingo. Taxonomy (NCBI): domain Eukaryota; kingdom Metazoa; phylum Chordata; class Mammalia; order Carnivora; family Canidae; genus Canis; species Canis lupus. Next base: position 16,277,102 of record NC_064244.1, on the reverse strand, counting down.
TGCCTCCTTTCACTCAACATTTGGTGGGATTCATTCATATTGCCGCATCGTAGCAGCAAATTGTGCATTGCAATCTTCCATTATGTGCATATAGCATCGAGTACCTGTCCAATCGACTACTGCTGGGCATTTGGGTTGTTTCCAACTTGGGGCTCTCGTGAATAATGTTTCTAAGACCATCCGAGTGCATGCTGTGTGCATCTCTTGTTGGCTGTGTACTAGAAGTGGAATTGCAGGGTCATGGGATATAGGTTCGCTCAGATGTAGATACTGCCAGTTATTTTTCCAAAGTGGGTGAATTAATTTACACTTCCACCAGCAATGTGTGATTGTTCCAGTGCACCACATCATTTCCAGCTTACCATTCTGGTGAATAGTTAGTACAGTTGGGGGAAAGATTTACAGTTAAACATCGAATACTGGTGGAATAATCAAGGCAATAATTTTTCTCTAGATAATCAAGACTCTACTTGGAGTATTTTACAAAGCCAAACAATCTAAAGTTCCAAAACTGTTCTTAAAATATATTCTTCTGAGTAATTAATTAAATCATCCTGAGTTGATGCTATGGCTGTTATTTTCCACAAATGTCTAGTGTTAAGAGTCACTTGGGACATATAAATAGATTTTCAGGCATTCCGTCAGGTTTCCTGAAGGAGAATCTCTTTGAAAAGCCTTGGAATCTTCTCCTAAGAAGCCCAGGAGATTTTTATTATCAGGCGGTCTGGAAAACACTGCTCTGTGGGGATCCACTGACATTAACACCTGTTTAAAAGTGAATCTGAGTGGAAAAGTACTACTTTGGGGATTTCTTTGGAGAGTCCCAGCCCCAGAAACTTTCTGGATATTGTCAATCTCTGTAACAACCTCAGAGATAGATAGTATCCGAATCGTTGGATAAATTTAGGCCCAAGTATATGCCCTGGGTCCTTGAGTAACACCAAAACGGTCATAAAGGATTATGTTTGATAGACAGCCTTCCTGGTATTTATCATCTTCCAAATAAATCAATGTTTATTACTAACTGTGCAACAATAAAGAGTATCTATACTTGGAAAAGACTGTGTAGTGTTGCATAGGATGAGGGACATGAAAATTGGAAACATGGTGGGTGCAACTATCACATGTACAACTCTGAGTAAATCCCCTATCTTTTCTCCCAGCTTCCTCTGTGGCTTGTAGGTGTCGCCCAGTTCTGGGGAGGAGGAGATAAATTAAGGCAAATAAAGGAGAGGAATAACAGTAGGAAATTAACACATGCATTTTTTCCCCTTTGTAATGTTTTTTTACCCTCTAGGTGCTTTGGAACTCCTCACCTGTAGGACTGACAATTGTTTTGCAAAATTCTTACATTATCCATATATTACAATTCAGCTTTTGCAAAAGAAGTGAATAATTAAAGTAAAAAAAAAAAAAAAAAGAAAGAAAAGAAAAAACCCACTGCTTAACTCTCATTTTCATATTTTCCTTTACTTTCATCTCTGTTGGTGGAAACCAACAGCCTCGTAATGTATGGCTGAAAATGATTATAAACAATAATTTGGAAAAATGTCATAACAAGGAATAACTTGAGGTAAGAGAAAACAATTTTAAAATAAAGTTGAATTCTTACAAAACTAGAGAACACTGCTCAGGGCAATACACAAACAGTTGTGATTTTTGTTTTGTTTTGTTTTAAACAGTACTAAAACCACTTGAAAAAGCCAACATTTCAATTTTAGCCTTTTAGACGGCTTTCTAACGTCAACATATTAAGTAGTCAAATGGCATTTATTCTGGAGATCAAAATGCTTCCAGCATCACATTTCACTTGTAAGAAAGCCTATGAAAACCTCTTTTATAAAAATAGATCTAATTCTGTATACTGAAAAGAAGCCCACCATATTTGGATTATATGGCCATGAAAGGCCCATTTAACACCATCTGCCAATTACTACATATAAAAAGTAATTAAGAAAGGCTTATATTAAAAGAGGCCTCCTTCGGCTCTCTGTGGCTTGGTCCTTCTGATCTTAAACCTGGAGAAAACCTCTGGAAAACATTAGCACTTATTTTAGGAAATAAAGAGTTAGGCTTTTATTTAGGAGAAAATTTGTAAATACTCATTTAGTGTCATATGTGTATTAAAATTCACCATAAAAACTGAGAGTTAGAGAAGCTGTAATTAACAAATGTCCTGCCAGTGGTCTCTGCACTCTGGGGCAATCCCTTCACTTCCATGCCTCAGTTTCCTCCACTGTGAAAGGTAGAGAGTGTTGCTGAATATTTGCTAGGGCTGTTGTGAGTTCAGATGCTGAATGCCTGGGACAGTGCTGAGTGCCACCCTTGCTACGTCAGTGCTGACCGATCATTATCAGTGAGGTCGTAGTAGTGTCAGGTAGCAGGAAACTTACGGGGTACAGTCACACCATAGTGCTGTGTGTCGCTGATGAGCAGCTTTCGTTTCAGTTCATTCAAACCCACTCCCACAGGACCTAAAAAAACAGGATAATATAAATGTGTTATTAAACAAAACACCATATAGACACACCTGTAATTCACATGGGTCCATAAGACAGACTGGGACCAAGGATCCAGCTCTGCATCCCAAGGGAAGACCATCTCTAGTTATGTTGTACATAAGAAAAAGCTGGTTCTTTTGTTACGTTCTTACAACAGAAATTTAAATCTTTGCCTTTCCATTAAAAAGATTAGAAATACTTGTTTTCAATGAAACATACCCAAGAGCACCTGAGTATATCAACAAGTGATGGTATCCAGAAGAGCCTTAAAAAATTATGTAGGCCTGAAAAAGTGGAAGTGCACAGTCTGGCCACAAAGTGTTTCATTTTAAATGTTTTTAGAGCTTACTGAAAGAACACCTTTGAACCTTAATTTTACTTTAGATACAAATCTTATGATGCATTTTAACTTTGCAGAACCATCAGCCACAGTTCACTTGGTCAAGGTAACTCTCCTTACATTATGTTTTCAGTTGGTCCTTAAGCATTTGAAAACTGGCACAGGCCTTACATGTTTAAGTCAGTCAGTGTAGTGTATACATATTAAACACCCATAAGGGACAAGGCGTATTGTAGATGCTGTGGAGAATAAAAGTGAACTCTGCCTTCAAAGAAAGTAACTGGATTGAGAGAATCACACAAAATGATTATGAGACTGGGGGCAAAACAAAAAGCGATTTCACGTAGGAGTCCGAAAACAAGTTAGAAGGTCACAAGCCCCAAATGGCTAGCATCTTGCAACTCTGCCATCAGGGTCCATTTAATGGTGGTGTGTGCGCAGACCAAGCTACAGGTCCAGACTGCCCTGAGTTAGAGTCCCTTCTTCACTACTACTTCCCCTGGTGATGGTGAACATCAGGGTCTGAAGGGTGTGCCCCTCACCCCAAGTTCACATGTTAGAATCCTAACACCCAAGCTGTTAGAAGGTGGGGCTTTTAGGAGAGGCTTAGGTCATGAGGGTGGAGCCCTCAGGAAGGGATCTGTGCTCTTATAAACGAGATTCCATAGAGCTCCCTCCGGTTGCAGCCTGTGAAGACACAACCAGATGTGTGTGACCTGGAATAGGGCCGTCACCCAGCTGTGCTGGCACCCCGATCTCCAATGGCCAACCTCCAGAACTTTGAGAAGTCAATTCCTGTTGTTTATAGGCCACCTTGGTGGTGGTATGTCATTACAGCAGCGTGAGAGGACTACGTCACTGAGAAAGTTAAAGTCCTCGAGCCTTGATCAGACTTGATGCTAACTTGGAAAGTAATCATGCTGCCTTCTCTTGGGAGGAATATGTGAATAACTTATGCATCGCACCCAGCACAGGATCCAGGTATTCGTGCTTATTCTCCTTGCCTACTTCCTCTTACGGCCTTTGAAAAGAATATGGTTTTATGCTGGGCAATGAAGACCATGCAGGTGGACAAAGAGTGGGCATCCTGGTTGGAGGGAAAAGTGTGAGCAAAGATGAAGTTGGGGTTGGGGGCCGTGACTTTCTTGCTCTGCTGCCCTCACCTGGTATCAAGAGACCTGTCCCCCTTGCTGGTCACTCACTAACACCATCCATCTTTCCAGGGACTGCTGGAACTCCCAGGCACCCAACTCTCCCTTTTAGAGTAAATACTCTGTAATATCTCATTTATGCCCCAGAATGGAATTCAGAGCTGATGGAACTCACTAGTCTCTCCTGTCCTTTCTATCTAGTCACTAGTCTTTATTCTCCTATTTTCCTGCATCTGTAGGGCTTCCATTTTCCTGTACTTTCTCATATAGAATGGTTTCTGCTCTTACTACTATTGAATCCAGCCTTATTATAGGTACATGCAGACATCTGACTTCATTCAGTTTTCTAGTCATGTCTAAGCATTTACATACTGAAACAGATATTGTTTTATTGTAAGTACTCTTTTATCTTTCATATATTACAGTGACAGCATTTTATTGATTTGGAGGGCTAGTGAGTTTAGTTCAAACAGATCTTCCTCAAGCAAGCCTGAAAGTCTGTCCTGCCCCTGTCTGTCATGTTCCTCTTTTATATGTTTTCAGAGCATCGTGTATATCTTCTCAATACTCAAAAGTCATAATTCAACCATTGGGTAATACATTGCTTCATGGCCTGTCTTTCCCACTAGACAGAGGCACCACGAGGGAAGGAATCATATTATGTCACTTACCATCCCCATAAAGCAAGCCCTCAATAAAAATCTGCAGAGTGAACCCAACTTCTGGTATCACCATCACCACCTCAAGCTTAGTAGAAGACCTCATCTACTCCAGAGAACACAAAAGCCAACAAGTGGAAAGGTCTTTGAAGTCCTTTGCATGAACTTATAAATCTAAACACATCTAAACCACCATCCCCGATGCTTCTTTGCAGTCACACACTCTTACACCTCCTCTCAGAGACAGTTCCTTCTGAATCTTCATTTCTTGCGGCCAGTTCCTTTCTGTCACCCCTTTAACTAATAAGTCCTCTCCGACGTTAAAATGACAACAAACTTCCCTTCACCTTCACATGTCCCTCAGACACTGCACCCCCCCACCCCCCTCTTTGCCACCCTGGCTCAGGCTGCTGGCCGCTTCTCACCAGCATCTCTCATTCTGCCTCCACTGCATAGAGAGGCAAATATAAATCCTCTGGTAAGCTTATACAGATGGCCTGTTGTGAGCTACACTTCTGTCTCTAATTTTCATTCTTGCCACTCCTTTCCATGCCTTACACACTCTAGCTACAGGAGATTCCCCTGCTGTTGGAAATGTGGCAGGTTCTCTTTTGTGTTGTTGGGTCCTCGTCACATGCTGCTTGCTTTTGCAAGGACACAACTGTCTCTTTATGTGCTAATTCTTTTGTTTTTAATATATTTTTTTTTTTTTTTAGAATTTTAGATAGAGAGTGAGCAAATGAGCACAAAGGGCAAAGGGAGAGTCTTTACTCAAACTCTGTGCACTGAGCCCAACAAGGAACTTAATCTAATGACCCTGAGATCACGACCTGAGTCGAAACCAAGAATCAGATACTAAACAAGCTGCACCACCCAGGGCCTCTACATGTGCTAATTCTTGTTTGTTGTTTCAGCTTAGGTACACTTTAGGGAATCTTCCCTAACACTTTAAATTTGGGTTCGGTACCAAGTTCATGTGTTCCCTTTACTCCCAAATCAAAGGACTAATCACACTATACCCTGTTTACTGTTCTTTATCCTCTACAGACTGTGAGCTCTGTGGAAACAGGGGTGTCCTCTATTTGTTCACCAGCTGGCAAATTGTAGGCATGCATTAGTTTGTTTTATTCATTTAAATTATACTCAGTAATTACACTGTTCTGGAGGTAAAGCTATTTGCTGAATGAACCAAAGGAATGGGAGCGAAACATAAAAACATCTGCACCTGAGTGCCCGGATATGAGGGTGAGGTAACACGCTCACAGTCCCTAAACGGAGCTGGTGGAGCTCACATCTGAACTTGGCTCTCAGGATCTTGAAATACAGAGAAGTAGAGGGGAAGGTGATGCTTCAGCTCTGGACCAGGGGGTTGCAGGGAAGGGATTCCATCTGCCTCATCTCAGACAGGACTGCAGTGAAGCGGAGGGGACAGGTGAGGCTGCTCTTGTGAGGACAGGCACAGCAAGGAAAACCTTGGGACTGCCAGAGGCAACGAGATCTCCCAGGGAGAGGAGGAAGTGATAGCATTTACTGACTGAAAGTATCAAACACCATTTGGGGTGTATGTATTTGATCCGTTCCGAAGGTACCAAAAATACTTGAAGTGCTTACGCTTTAATAGGAAACGAGAAAGAAAAACAAGGGGCACTACAAATGGAGCTGTGTTCTCTGTACAGATGAAGCACACTCAGTTATATTTGCTCGAAGAAAAAGACAGAAGCAAATAAAACACTAAAACTTCCAGAGCCTGGCCTGGCATGCCCACCCCCAACCCCAGCACCCAGGACTAAAAGGGTGACACGAGTTTACTGTTCCTTCAAGAGCTCTCAGCTTTGGAGTGCTTCCCAGAGTGTGTTATACTTTGCTGAGTGAGAGTCTAGTTTTTTGTTTTGTTTTGTTTTGTTTTGTTTTTTACTTTCTTCTACTACCCCCACCAAAACCCACAATGATTTGCTTTAACTCTGGTGGAAGAAACTAGGTGTGTTTGAATTGGGTGGGGGAATATGCCGTCTCTAATAGGATACCCTGACGTTCTGGCTATATTCAATTTTACCCCTTTATATAATCTCTTTGTAGTGAGCTTGCTTCACTGCACACTCGTGGAGTATGCCAAGAATGTTCAGTGGCAAATTATTTTACTTCAAAATTTTCCCCTTGATTTGAGGTCATCATCTTCAAACGTGGGAATTTCTTTGTAAAGAGGTTAAAATAGGGATATGGTTTCCATCATTCTTACTACACAATTATCCCAAGGGCCTCCGAACAGTATTCCCTCTAACAGGCTCTTGGACCAATTCTGTCATCCACATTGGTGAAGTTCTAGAATTTTTCTTTTTAATTTTTTTATAGGTGTTCAATTTGCCAACATATAGAATAACACCCAGTGCTCATCCCATCAAGTGTCCCTGTCAGTGCCCGTCACCCAGACACCCCCACCCCCTCACCCACCTCCCTTTCTACTACCTCTAGTTCGTTTCCCAGAGTTAGGAGTCTCTCATGTTTTGTCTTCCTTTCTTATATTTCCCACTCATTTTTCCTTTTTCGTTTTACATCTTAACCTCAAGATCACCACCTAGATCCACACCGCTGTTCTCCTATGACTAGGCATAAGTTTATAGCACTTTCAGTTGGCTGCTTTAAATTTAGAATACAGTATCTATTTACACTGCAGGGTACTTAGGGATACAGACCAGTTAGGTTCCTTCTGCAGAGGCCAGATTCATTTCAACACAGAAATTGTTACAATTGGTGAAACACACATATACAAATGTATATAAATCAGTTACCCTACAGTTAGTTTTCCAGTGGGCTTGTTAATGCTTACAGAAAAACAGAAGATAATCTAAATAGCACATATTTAAGTCACAGACAACAGGCTTTGGAAAAATTACAATTATGAAGATGACACACTGAGGTTTCTATGTGGCAGGCACCTGTTAACGGTTAACGTGACCCATTATTAATCCTCACACACATCTGCGGTGTGCTTCAACTGATGTTCAAAACTCCTGCATTCTTTCTTCCTGCCTATCACCTTATCAAAAGCATGCCAATAAAACACACACTCAGGTAGTCAGTTATCCACTGTCTGCTTATGCCTGTGACCCATAGCATCAGTTTTTCACCCCATTTCCAAATTGCCCCACACCTTGGATACTGAGGACTATCTGTGCTTGTAGAACACACAGAGACTCTGGCTACAAAAAGTAGAAGTCAGATCTGGGGATGTGAAAACTCGTTCTCTATAGAACCTCTGAAAAGTCTCTATTAAACTTAATGAAGACAATGTCTGCTAGGCCTAGGGAATGTGCACAGGGCATGTGTGTTAGCATTCTAGATTTAGGATGAAGGAAATCATATACAATGATGATATGTAAGTAAAAGCCAAAAAAAGCACCTTAAAAATTATTTGGGAGTTCATTAATTTGGAATTCAGGAAGTGAACTAAAATTGATGTTTTGCTAGCTCAAAAATAACATAGAAAAATATTTCTAGTCAAACCAAAACATTTAGTAAATAGGCATCATTTTGGTTTTTTTTGTTCCATAAGAATTTACAAAATCAACTTTGTGTGCAAATGCAAAAAAGAAAGAAAGCCATTAATTCCCATTAGTTAATGTTCTTGGAAAAACTGTATCAATTAGATAATTAAGATAATTAGGAAGGCATACTGTTTTTAATTACTTTGTACATTTAATTAGTAACTGTTTCCTGAAAGTAGGCAAATGTGTTGTGTGTGATCTTATATAACAGTCCATTCTTTTCAGCCAAAGAAATACAGTCCATTTAGGGTGTCAATAATGATGCTTAAAGTTTCTGATTAAAACTTTACATTTAAGGAAATATTCACATTAAACTAAATGCAAAGGGCCTTTATTTTTTTATCTTAAAAAGATTTTTAAAAAATCTATATGCAAATTCTCAGCTTTGTTTATATAGAGAGGAGAATTTAGGCATATTTAATGCCTTTTCCCCAAGTGACCTCTCTGTTGACATTATTGACTCATTATCCATGTAATTCTAAGACAAATGTTTTCACTGTTGTATTTTCAGACTTTCTTTTTTTTATTCCATGGGTTTATGTGCAAGGGTTTATGATTTGTGACGAATCTTTAAGGATGGAATACAAGAAACATGTTTTTATTAGAATGCTAAAATATACTTTTAAAATTAATTCATAGTTGATGCAGTTTTCATTCTGTAGAGATGACCTCCCAAAAGATCTACTTTCTGGATGTTAAACAGACATATACAATTAAAAATCAAAAGAAGCTAAATGAGTGGAAAAAGGAGGAAATAAAACCAGTGCCCATAGTAACACTTTGAAACTGAATGTACACTGAAAGAATGCTCTAAAATATGGGTATGGTGTTTTCCTACTAAAAAAAAAAGTTATGGACATACTCTGTGGTATCATACTTGAAGCTTCAACCATGTACTTATTTATATGTTAGTGCAGACCCTGAGTGAATGATACCTACTAGAGCAATAGTGTATTACTGTGAAGATGGTTTTATTAAAACCAATGAAATGTGATATATTTTATTTATTTATCTATTTTATTTAGAGAGAGAGAAAATACATGAGCAGTGGAGAGGGGCAGAGGGACAAGGAAAGAATCCTAAGCAGGCTCCACACCCAGCACAGAGCCCAACACAGAGCTCAATCCCAGGATCCTGAGATATATGATCTGAGCTGAAATGAAGAGTCAGACATTTAAATGACTGAGCCACCCAGCCACCTCTGAGATGTGATATATTAAAAAAAAAAAAAAAAGACATTCATGTAAGTCTACAAAAAAATGAAAAAAAAAAAAAAAGAAAAAGTTTTATTTGTAAATGTCTCCCATAGAATTTAGTTGTAGTTTTTCCTAAGGCTGCTGAGCATCAAAATGAATTTAATAATGTAAATACATATGAGTGGAACCTTACACGTGAAAGGACAGTCATGCTGAAGATCACAGTGCTAATAATCTGTTAGGAAATACACTTCTCAGAAAGACATAGATACAGGTAGATGTGATTGGCCAAATTAGCTTTAATACACTGTGTATTCATGTGACAGTCATAATGCATTAAATAAAATCCATTCTTATTTGGATTTCTTTCCAGTATTAAATTATATACTGGAGAGAAATCTGTTGCTCTGATCCAGGACTATTTGCTTTTGCTGACAATCTTCGTACATCCTGACACATAAAAATGGCATATTGTGTGAAAGTCACTTGCATGGATGCAGCTTTTACTATATCTTTACCTCCAATGTACCTGCCCTGCTTCACATGAAAATTCTTCCACATTTTCCCCCAGACACATTTACAGTATTGGCCCAACTTGTTACTCTTACTATCCAGAGTAAAATATCAAAATTGCTAGGAGTCTGCACTAAATATCCACATAGCTTTTGTTAATCTGAAAAATTTGTTACCTGAAAAAACAAACTTAAACTCATTTGATTTATTACAAGACAAATGGAATGAAATCCTCTAGGTATCCTTCAGCTTGGACACGTTATAAAAAACTCTACTTATCCTATTGTAGCACTACTATTCTTGCTGCTCTAAGCATAAAATAAAAACAACCACACTATTATATTTGACTCACAACTTTATAATGATCACAGTAGTGGGTGGCTGGATTTTGTGCTGGCGAGTGACAAATCTGTTTATAAAACTAAACTTAAAATTCCCTTGGAATCAAACTACATAGAAAATACAGCAACTTAGCAGTTCATAACAAGCCCTACCAGAGGTTCAGGTTTTTTCCTCTGTTGCTTTCATAATGGAAGAAAAATACTACTAATGAAACATCAACTTGTGTGCTAATATATAAAAAAAAAATGGGGTAGTGGGAAGCTTGCTGAAAGAGGTTCATTTTTTCCAATGTAGCTATTTATACCAGACTTCTACCGACTGACTCAAGTTCTCAACTCCCCTCTATCTCAGGGGCATAATGAGTCAATAAAATTAAAAGGTCAAAATAAACCCATCCCTGAGTTTTCCTAAGCTAAGCAGAAGAGAGCATAGGTAGCTTTCTTCAGAGTTTGTCCGAAAATGTGACCTTTCCAACAAGGCTACCACAATCTGATTCGCATCCTGATTCCCCTGTATCTGCTCTGCTTTTACTGTCTTTCACAGCATTTACCATGCTTTGGAACTGTACAACTGACTTTACATTACTCATTTATATTGCATCTATTTTTTTGTCTATGTCCTCCCATTAGAATGTAAACACCACAAGGGCAAAAACATTTGTGTTGTGTATGAAGGAATCCACATGCCTAGAACAGTGCCTGACACAGTTGTGATTGTGATTTATTGTGATTTATCCCCAGAAATTAAGACAAAGTATAAACATTAAAGATACACCAATGGCATAAAAAAGCCAACTATAATTCCAATAAAGATCATGTTTACTTCCTATGTACAAGGATTATAATTTTAAATCCAGCACATGCTCATAAATTCAATTGACTTTTGGGTTTACAGTTATCTATATAAAATCCTCCAGAGCAGACTCTTAATTCCTACAAGCCTTCAAAGTTCACCAAAAGTTAAGAGAATTTTAATAAACATATTAACATTTATATTCAGTTTCAAGTGCTTGCTTTTCCCTCTGTTTTATGTGGAAGACTTTTAGTTCTCCCATAGTTTTATGGAAAAATGATGACAGTCTTATAAAGGTCTATTTATTCAAACTGCTTCTACAAAGCAGTCTTTAGACAGCATATGAGATTCAGCACAAAGGAGGGCAGAAGAGTACTTAATGCTCAAGCTGGAAATGTGAAATATATAGAAAGATTTATTATTAGTTTCCTCTTATGCCTCATAACCAGACAGAACAAGTCACAAATTGTCTGAATATCCACATGATGAATTTTGCTCTTCCATTGGCTTACGCTGTGAAGTGTTTTAGTAGCTTTTTAAACACCAAAGCTTTCTCTCTGCTCCTTTCCCTAAAAACACACAGACACATTATTTGGCTTTATTGCTTTCCTTTTTAAAAAGTCAAGTCTCACTAAAGATAAAATTTATGCAGAAAAATGTACTAAATGCCTGACATTTGGTTTTAACATACTTTTTGGAAAATACTCTTAAATGCAGAAAGGAATAGAACAGAAATGTCACTAAGCTATTTTAGTGGCTAAAATGTGGCTTTGTAAGAGTACCTTTCAAAATGAAGAGAAAAAATTAAATACTTGTGAGCAAGGCTCAAAGTCCTCAATTGTCATAGTTTTGCTATGTTAACAAGTTGGCCTATTTTAATTTCTTGAACATTAAGTCCAAGAATAAAGTGTGTAATATTATGGTAAGAAATGTCAAGCAAATAATACTGTGGACCTCTTTAGCAATATTTACCTTACAGTTTCAAGGCAAATACCATTATTCCCAGTGGCTTTGAAAACAGTGGGAAAAACCAATGAGGCTTGAGGAGGACCAGGCCGCTTATACTCTACTCTTTCCATCTTCCTACATATGTTGCGGGAGCCAAGGCACTGCTTCCTTAGTATAGGATTTCAACAGTCATGAACAGTTAACAGTTAACTCAGAAACAATCCAAAAGTTCTAAAAGTCCACTGCTTGGTTACCTCTTTTATATGATAAACTGCTAAATAATCGAATTTAGCTTGTAAGTGTTTCAAATAGAGGTTGAAAAATTAGCAGGAACCTACTCATATGTGAACATTTCATGTTTCTCTTGTTTGTTAGTATTTTCAATTAACAACATAAAAAAGAGAGACAACAGTTTTCAAATGGAGTCACTTATGCTAAGCCCACATCACCAAACCAAGACTTAATAAGTAATTGAATTCACGAAACCTCTCCCAGGAGTGGACTCTTAAACCGGCCAATCTAGAATTACCTGCTCAGCACCAGTGACATAGCCTGAGAGACCCCTGCCATCCCCTCAAAGGAAGGTAACCATGCCTGAAACACTCCACATTTTCTAGTAACTTCCTTATCCTGCCCCTTCTGCCTATAAGTCTTCCATTTTGTACAGCTCTTTGGAGTTCCTTCTGCTAGATGGGATGTTGCCCAATTCATGAATCACTGAATAAAGCCAATAAGATCTTTAAAAATTTACTTGTTGAATTTTGGTCTGAAGGAAACTTCTGACACCTCTGGGAATGATGAGAAACACTGATGTGGTATCTATGAACTCTTTGAGTTCCCAGTTTTTCCGGTTGTTTCTGAGGGCCATTTGTAAGTTCCCCCTGGTTCTAGGCTCTGATATCTTTGCAACAAACTCCTGATCTAATTGGCTTTCCAATCCAGAACTTAGCAGGTTAGCTTCATTTGGTAGATGGTTCTATCCTGAACTCCAGTCCTAGCCCTCATTTGGTCCAGTCTCCCATTGTTGAGGTCTGCTGATCCTGTCCACAGTTCCATGTTAGATATGGCTGGTGGATGCAACTAATGCCTCTTATTTTTTTAGCCAGTCGACCATCCCATCTCTTTGGTTACTGCTGATGTGTTCATGTGTACATGCTTCTTTGGCTTTTACCAAAGGTTATTGCCAATGGGACTCTCAAAAGCCAAAAAGCCACAAACTTGATGGACATAGATCGATACTTAATAGCTATTAGAGTGCTCAACGCCTAACTCTGAGACTCTTATGTTAGGCTAGATTGGTCACAGAATGGGTTAGATTGACACTAGGTCACTTGCAAACCTCAAGAAAATTTCTGCGTGGGGAGGTATGCATAAAAACACCACACAACCCTCAGCCCAGTGGCACATCTCTCTGAGGTACTTGGATCAAGGAGACCCAACAGCTTAGCTAAAGAAATGAGATTCATAAATTATAAAGAGCTGAGAGTGCCATGTCCCAGCACATTTGCTTATTCCATGTCTAAAGAACTACAGTCCCAGAAGCAATAGACAGCTACAAAAATGGCAACTCTTACTGAAGACATCCTAGAATGGCAATGGCCATTATGAGGGAGTGTTCCAATTAGGGCCATTTATTTAAGTACACTTGAAAGCAAAGGTTCCCAAATCAAACAAACTGAATGGGTACACCTATTTTAATTGATATGGAGAAGCTTCCAAAAGGCTTCAAGGTGCCAAAATAGTTTTATTGAAAAATTCATAGCAAAAGGATAATGAAGAATTAAAGACACAGAGTTCCCTACAACAATCAACAGTCACAGTGACATAATTCCTACTGCTCTCCTCTCCCCTCCTTTACCGCAGCACTCCTCTTCTACTAACTATCTGAATTGCCTTTTCTCCCTGAAAAGACTATTATACAATTATCTTTTAAAATCAAACCCCTCAAGGCTGCAGGAGATCCTCCTCAGGCATCTTTCACTCCTTGGTCAAAAAAACCAAACGAAACTAAGGCCCAGAGTTAAAGAATTTCCTAAACTCAAGGAGAAACCCCAAAAGTTTTCTGAAGAATTTAGAGTCCTCATCAGGGCCTATGACCCCAGGCTGCCAGATCTTTATCAGCTTGTGCAAAGTCTGGTGGGACCATATGAAGCCCAAAAATGGACCTGAAGCAGAATGGCACAACCCCAAAGATGACATTTGATACCTTCATTGTGGTCCCATTATGGACCAGAAAAAAATGTGTGAAATAGCAACAAATTTTTTAAAAGCCCATACTGACTGGTCTATGATTCAAACATGCAAAGAAGATGAAACTGACAGACTCTAAAGCCCATCTAGAAGCTCTCTTTCTATGGTATTCTGGGTTGCACACAATACATGAGGTCACCCAATCTGCTTTAGTTGCCCAATTTGGAAATGGATTATCTTCTGTGATTAGTGTATTGAAAAAAGACATAAACAGAATGGGTGGCCTGATTGAACTCATGACTCTAACTCATGACGACTTTGAAATAAGACCAAAATCAAAAGTCCACCCAGTTATTAGTCTTACAACTACAAAAGCTATAAGCAGGCACCTAAAATAATACCTGCTCCCACCCCCATTGTACCCTCTTAGGAGTCTGTCATCAAAACACTGGACCCAGGCTCAATATCTCATTTTTATTCAACTAGGACATTGGGGAAAAACCATCATCAAAGACCTTATGCAAATTCTTCATCATCAACTCATATGCTTCCCTATCTGTCCCCAAATGGCCCCTCTTAGAGTTAAGAGAAGTCCGAGGCATCCTCTGGTAAACTACCAGTAATCCCCTTTAATAGCCAAGGGGAAAACGAAAAGTACAATCAATGAAAACCTTGCCAGATTCAGATAGATATGGGAGCAACATTCTCTACTTTAAACTAAGCTCTCATAGGACAAGCCCCTTGGAATGAAAAAGAAGTTTCTATAGTGCAGGTATCTAAAAAAATTGAGAGAGTGTTTCTATCTCGACCAGTAGTCCAGATGACTCTGGGACTTCTTACTGAAAACGTTTGTGTGTCGGGGAGAGATTTGCTATGTAATACAGTAACAGTCAACCTGTTAGGTAGCAATCTCTTTTATAAAATTTAAAGGTCTCATACATTTTGTCTCCAGGGGAAACCTCACCGTAGAATTTCCTGACCAACCTGAACCTGCTCTTTTATGTCCCTTATAATTTTCCCCTGATATAGAAGAGAAACAATTCCAGCAAAAGATCCTTGATTTATCTGAGGTGCCTGAAAAATCTGAGGGCTACTTCTAATACTGACATAAGGAGGATAGAGTGCAAAGCCTATATAAATTCAGATAGATGTAACTATATCTCTTCCTTCATTGCCTGTTGAAGCCACTAATCCACTAAAGCTTGAGGCCATGCAAGACCTCATGCCAACAGATCGTAATCACTCAGGGGCTAATCGATCCCTGGGCTGGCCCTGTAACTGCCAGACTGGGAACCTGATGGACGAGGATAGCGATTTGTCCAGGACTTCAGAGCTATTAATAAGATAGTTATTCCCCATTTCCCAGTTGCTCCAAACCCAAACAACTTTTTGTCACAAGTTCCACCAGAGTCAAGACAGTTTGCTGCTGTGGACCTATATTCAGCCTCCTTCAGCATCCCTGGAGACCCTAACAGCCAACATCGATTTGCCTTGATTGGGAACAATCAACAGTATACCTCGACAGTCATCGCTCACAGGCTCAGTGAGGTCCTTTCTTATTTCCCCTAAGTGCTCTACCAAGGTTTAAGTCCCCTAAAGTTCCCTGGGATATTGAGCCTTCTGTAGTATGTAAATGACCTCTTGCTATTCCCAGTGACCAAATAGGTGTCCAGCAAAGATCCCATGTATTTGCTGCAACAGATGAAAAAGGACATAAAACCTTTAAGGAAATTATATTCTCTCTAGATACTGTTCATTACCTAGGCCATGATCTAGGTGCTAATGGAATCCAGCTATCTCCAAAAAAAAGGGAGCTAATATAACAACGTCCTGGGCCCACAACTATTCTTAGTTGGATAACGAATCCACCCTCATGGGTTCCTAGGCCTAACTGGCTACTGCAGACTCTGGGCTCCTACTTTTCCTCAACTGGCTTCCCCAAGCTATGAATTTACTAAAGTTTCAGTCCCTGATTGTTTCCTTGGGCAGATAAACACAAGAAGGCCTTTATAAGATTAAAACAAGCAGGGAATTGCCTGTCCCAGGGCCACCTAACTGTTAACCTAATGAAAGAGATAACCAAGCCCTGGGAATAATCACTCAAGATCATGGCAGTGAACAAAGACCTCCTACCTCGACGAGCATCCAACTTGGTTTGGTTACCTCTGTCCATGCCAACCATCTTAAGGCTAGAGCTGCAAAGTTACTAGAAGACTCCACAGATTTAACCCGAGGAAAGGATATTTATTTATAAACAAATAAGCTGTCCAAAGTCTTAATTCTGAACTATGTATCTTTCTACAGACTAACCTCCTCTAAGATCCTCTGCTTTAGCCACTCAGTCTGCATCTAAAATGCTGCAATGTTTTTAATCCTTCCACATGACTACTGCTACGAAACGAAGGTGAGCCCTAACAACTCTGAGGCAGTAACACCCCATTTTGCAACACATCCTGATTTAGGAGCTACCTCCTTTGACTAATCCTGATCTAATTTTATTTGTTGATGGAGCATCCTGGAAAAATGAAAAAGGGAAATTCGAGGCTGGCAATACTCTAATAGGACCTACTTGAGAGGGAAAATCTCCCACAAGCTAAATCGGCCCAATGAATATGCCCTCACCCAAGTACACCACTTATCAAGAGGACAAACTGCTAATATTCATACTGATCGCTGGTAGGCCTTTGGGATCATGTATAATTTGGGGATGTTATGGAAACAAAATGGTTTTCTTATGTTCACTGGGACTCTGATCAAAAACAGACAAGAAAGATCTTACTGCTATGTGCTAACCTTCTGAAATTCTGTCATCAAAACTGAGGCCCATACTAAAAAACTGAAACTGGTATCAGAGGAATGCCCTAGCTGACTTTTGTGGAATGGCAGTATAACAACATGTATAAAGGGTGTGGCACATGTGAATAAAGTCCAAATTGTTTTTGCAAAAAAATGACCTCTTTTTGCCAGACTCCTGCCTTCCTGATGTTCTATGACATGGCAATAGTCTGCTTTTGACCCAGTGAAATTAAGATGAGCAAAAAAACCGTATAAAGTCAATGAACGGTTGGGGTGATGGGAAAACCAAGATGGTTACTTGGTCCTTCCTTGCTCCCTGGCATTTTTCAGTTTTTACATTCCTTCACCCACCATTGTGCAACTAAGATGACTCATAAACTGACGTTGGCGGGGAGCCTGGTGACTAGGTGTTCTGGAAATGGCATCAGAGGAAGACAACTCTCCAACCCTACTGGAAGGGACTTTGTCACAGGCTCCAGACTACTGACACCACTGTGAAATCAGAACCTACTAAATCTTGGGTACACATCTCACAGCTAGAGGAGACTCCACCTGACATCTGGTCTTGAACAGATGCTGGAGACTTCTGAATCCAAACAATGAGGAAAAGGAGTTGACATCACTGTAGACTGCTTCCACCCAAGATGCCAGATCAAGACTTCATACTTTAATTAAACATGAAATCACCTCTCCTTCTCTTTCTTTCCTTTTCTCTGGCATTGGCCTGAAAAAGTAGCACCATCATCTCCATCTGCCAGGCCACACTAGGACCATCGCTAAGGCCACTGCAACCTTCTGTACTGATGGATTTTGTCATCAAAAACTCTGATCTGCCCATGATGCTAGAGATCCCCTGGTCCTCTCTGTGACCAATTTTTCTTCTATTCTCAGTACCATCATAAACTAACTATAACCAAGCCCCCTTAAAAGTCATAGTCTTTTACAGCCTGAACATCCAGCGCCTTGTTTGCCTTTCTACAATTATGACTATACTGCCCCATCAGACACAAATATCTATGCAGATCACAGCCCATTTGCACCTCCATATTCTTATGATGATCTCAGTCAGATCTGCCCTCAATCACGAAAAGATCCCAACCACAGCACACATCTTTGTAGGGAATTTAGAACAACTTTTTGTTTCAGGCGAGGAGATTTACTTCCCAAGCGCACTGAAAACCTAATGGACCCCTAGCTTCAATGGACAAATGCAACAATCCCTGCAAGTGAATCCATTCACGGTGCCCCCTTAATAGAAGTGCTGTGTGCCCCAGAAGGGTTTATCCTTATCTGTGGTTATCATTCTCCCTGACCCTATAAATCCTTAGATGGTTGGTGCAGAACCAGACCATGCCTTGCAGGTTATCTAACTATGTCCCTGACTGTTCAGAAATAAACTGACACACTTCACTGGCCAACTCCCCTGAATGTACATTGTCAGGTGAGGAAGGACCTCCCAGAAGGCTTTCATGATTTAAGATTCGCTTCCTCTGGCAGGTCTCTACTTCCCCAGTCGGGAGTGTGTGCAAATGATGCTACGATAAGGAACCTCTCCTTTTTTTTTTCCTTAAAAATTTTATTTATTTATTCATGAGAGAGAGAGAGAGAGAGAGAGAGAGAGAGGCAGAGACATAGGCAGAGGGAAAGCAGGCTCCACACAGGGAGCGTGATGTGGGACTTGATCCTGGCATTCCAGGATCACGCCCTGAGCTGAAGGCAGACACTCCACTGCTGGGCCACCCAGGCATCCCAGGAATTTCTACTTAACTCCTGAAAGTATCATAGAATCTACTATAAAAGTGACAGCTGCCCAACAGAAATCCTCAGACCCTGTGGCCCAGGTTGCTGTCGATAAGAGGACAGCCCTTGATCATCCTTTGGCTGAACAAGGTGTCTGTGCTGCAACCAACACCACCAGCTACATGTGGATGATACTTCTGGGTAAGGTGAAACTCAGCTGTGCAAGATTAGTGAACAGGACACTTGGCTTAAGGAAGTGCCCCCTTCAACAGGGTCTTTTCTGGCTTACTTGATTTTGACTGATTTGTGTCTTGGAGAGCATGGCTCCAAAGTACCCTCCAGACACTGGGAGCTATCCTGCTTATACTGACCACAGTAATCTCTGGTGCACTGTATTCTCCTGAAGGCTTTATGTGCATGTTTGTAGCCGAACAAGGAAATGATCTCCCCGAGACTGGAATGTCAGGAAAGGAACAGAGACAATGATCAACTTTTTAAAAATAATGTGAACCTGAAGTCATGATGTGTCAATACTACAGAGATTCAGCAAAAAGTATCATGACCTGTGATTGAGGAAAAACTGAGAGCATGAGAGTGTTAGCTCGGCATAGGGCTAGTGCCTTAAATTTCAATCACATTTCTTAATTAAGCCAGAAGTCTGATCAAAAGGGGGTAAATAATGAAAAAGAGACAATATGCCCCAAATGGAGTCACTTGTGCTAAGCTCATGTTACCAAAAAAAAAAAACAAACCCATAATACCTGACTTAGTTTCAACCACTTCCAGGAGTGGACTTTTTTTTTTTTGTCTTAAGATTTTGTTTATTTGAGAAAGAAAACACAAGTTGGGGGAGGGGCAAATGAGGAAGGAAAGAATCTCAAGCAGACTCCATGCTGAGTACGGAGCCCAATACAGGACTTGATCCCATGACGCCAAGATCATGACCTGAACTGAAACAAAGATTTGGACGCTTAAGCAACTGAGCCACCCAGCTGCCCCACTCCTCGAGGGGTGGACATTCAACCTAGTGTATCTGGAACCGCCTGGTCAGCACCATCTGCCTGATAGATCTCCACAGCCCCCTAAAGGAGGGTGCCCTTGCCACAAATAATCTGCTCGTTACCAGTAACTTCCTTTCCCAATCCCCTTTTGCTTATAAAAGTGTGTCATTTTTGTACAGTTCTTTGGAGTTCCTTTCTATCTGCTAGATGGGATGCTGCCCAATCCATGAATCACCGAATAAAGCCAATAAAATCTTTAAAACTTAGTTCAATTTGTTTTTTTACAAGATGAAGAGCTATCTTTTATTAAAATCTTACTGGGTTCCAGGGATTGGTCTAAGTATTTGCAGATATCATTTTATTTAGCCCTCAAACAAACTCAGAAAGCAGGTGCTCTTTCCTCACTTTTCAGATGAAGAAACTGAAGCCCAGAGAATATCTAAAATGTGTAGATATCACATGGCTACCAAAGTGCAGAACAGGATTAGAACCTAGCCTGTCTTTCCCCAGAGGCCCGTTTATTACCATTTACACTATCCCACTTCACAGGATATAACAGATGGAGATTTTTCCAGACAATAAACACTAAACTCCCAATACTTTGGCTGTGTCATACATGCAAGCAGAAAGATTTTCTGAGCAATGGCCACACAGAAAAAGGTGAATGATAGAAAATGATTTTGAAGCAGGACAGTTACATGCAATGACCTTGTCTCTCACTGGATTCCACTATGGAATGTCATGCTGCACAAAAGGCCACAGCAAGGGTAAGGACAGGAGTAAATAATTACAATTACATTATATCAGCAAATGCTCCAAAATGGGAATATCAAGTGTTAGGAGCTAAAGAATTTCAAAAAGAATTATTTTTTTCCTGTAGGATTTTCAGAAGAATGTCAAAAAATAATAATAAATCAGTTGATTACAAGAGACAAATCAAGCCTAAACTATCACTGCTAATCCTTAACGGAGATTAAAGCAAAAACCAAATGTTTAAAACCATCAATACGGCACATGCATGACGAAGCACAGAAGCGATATGGGATAAGCGTAAAATCAAAATAAATAACATTCAGTACACAACTACTAACAAAATAGGGTGAGGGCAACAAAACCCACTCAAAACAGCAACTAGGCCTCCCTCGCAACCTCCCCGCCAGAGGCACCTCAGTACATTTGCATTATAACCAGTGGCAACAGGTAAAAAGCAACATGTACTCCCTAAGCAAGCTGGACCTGCAGCAGCTGCTGGGAACTTGTTAGAAATGCAGAAGCTTTGGCCCTGCCTCAGGCTACGGATCACAAATTGCCCTAGGAACAAAATCCCCAGATGACTGGACTGGTGTTATGGTTTGAGAAGCCTCAGAGAAAGGGCTGGAGCCCAAGGGGAGAGAAAGGGTTCCTCCGTGGGAATATTCTGAGGCTGCTTCTGTCTATACCATCAGAAACCTCCTGAGAGGCGGGGCCGATGGCTAAGTGTCCAGCTCTTGATTTCCCTTCAGGTCATGATCTCAGGTCTCAGGATCCAGTCTCAGGGTCATGGAATCAAGCCCCAGGTGGGGCTCTGTGCTCAGTGGGAGTCTGTTTGAGATCCTCTCTCTCTCCCCCTCTGCAGCGCCCCCCCCACCTCCCAGCACTTCTCTCTCACTCTCTCTAAAATAAGTAAATGAATCTTTAAAAGCAAACAAACAACAAACTCCCGAGGCACCTTCTGAGCTGTGAAGATGGTGCAGACAGTAAGATCAAGCCCAGAGACGTTCTTGGTGGCTGGGAGAGTCAGTCACCCCAGGTGGGCTACCGGACACGTGAATGGACTTGATGTGGAAAGGCCGGGAAAATCAACCCAGTGTATTTTGGGAATAGCTGGCAAATTTTAAGGGAGGGAAGGTGAAGTGGTAATGCCCACGTGCAATGAGGGGCTCTGGCTGCAATGCCGGCTGACCTGACCCAGGGAGAACCAAAGACCAAATATCCAGCTCGAGGCCCTGAATGTGGGCAGGACTTATGTGAAGCATGGATGCTTTTGGTAGGCTCAGATCTGAACTTTCACAAAATATGGAGGTATTTTTTAGGAAAATGGATGGATGTCTGGGCCCTAAATCAAAGAGAAAAAGAGAAAAAGTAGGATATTTAGATCCAGCCATTGGTGTCAGTACAGCCCTGATTTTGCAGACTGGAAGCAATATTCCACAGTGAGAAAAGAAAGAAGTAAAAGAGGATTTTAACTACTTTTACCTTGTTTTTTTTTTTTTTTTAAGATTTTATTTATTTGACATAGAGAGCGAGAGAGCGTAAGCAGTGCGAGGGGCAGAGGCAGAGGGAGAAACAGGCTGCTCGATGAGCAGGAAGCCCGATGTGGGGCTCGATCCTAGGACCCCGGGATCATGACCTGAGCCACAGGCAGACGCTGAACTGACTGGGCCACCCAGGTGCCCCCAGCTACCCCACTTTGACCTCAGGCTGTACTTTCTAAGTTTTTCTTTCCAGCTTATGGCTTAACTCTGGCAAAGGGCCCTGTAGGCAAAGTATCCCATGATGTGAACCCACACTCCCCCCCACCTTGAGCAATGAGGACTGCCTGAGGCAGCAAGACCCCCCGCGGCCGGCCCCAAGACAACGGCGACCTGACCTTTCCTGCCCACCTGCATGGACCCACGGACCTTGTCCCACACTTTCCTTATAGAAACCTAGACGTCTTTTCAGAACTTTGGAGATGGTTTGTGAGCTACAAGTCTGCTGCCTGCAGGTGTTGGCCTCACTCTAGGAAATCCCTTTCTTGTTTCACCACCACTGGACTCTGTCAGCAGTGAGCTGCTGAGCCTGGCCTGTTTGGGACCCTGGGAGCCAGGGCCTCCTGCAGCCCTGTGCTCCGGCCACAATTCTGGTGAGCCAGTCATGGGCTGTACTTCTGATCAGCCCAGCCCCCCCGAGGACCCCCAGGGACCCCCGGGTGGTGCCCTTGGCTGCAGCGCTGTGCCAGGAGGGCTCACAGCCATTTCCTGAGCCAGTGGTTGGGACAGGTCAGAGTCAGCTCCTCCTGGCTAGTGGTCCCTGGGTCCCTCCTGGACAGCAAGGAAGTCCTTTGTAGCTGCCCAAACCTGTTTCATTTTGAAGACTTTTTTCTTTCTTTCTCTCTCTGATCTGGCATCAGTGGTCTTAACCACATTTGGTGAAATAGGGGAATGACCTAGAAGTAGTAATGGGCCCCAGAGATCTGGCTCCTGGTAAGTCCCCCCTGATGAATGCACATCAAATCCCGTCCTGGTCCTTCTCTGGTTCCCTGCCTCGGGGTTCTTTTGAACTACTTGTTTCGGGTTTTCTTAACCCATTTGCTCAGGCTTGGGTAGCTGAGCTGTGGCAAGGGCCATTACAACTTGTGAATGTGCCTCTGGAAAAAGGAGTGGGTGAGAGGAAAATGGGAAGCCAGGGTCCACATACGGGGAGATTCTCTGGAATCTGTGTGTACGAGACAGGGACTGCTAAGTCTATCCCCTCCCAGAGCCCCCTGGGAAGAATAGCGGCGGCTGGTCCGTCTTCTTTTAGTTATAAACCTGTGATAAGAAAAACATGAATTTTCATTTTAACACCTCCTGGCACATGAGTTTGTTAAGCTCAGAGGAAAGATGGCCACTGAATGGTTCTCGAATTCCTTCCTCCCATTTGGTTGCCTCCAAACAGGGGGCTTGCTTTGGTTTGGCTCTCCTAGCTTGTCTAGGAAGCCCTGTGGCTCAGGCAGTGAATCACCTCTCAGTTGGGGGGAAGAACGAATGCTAACAGAGGTATTCTGGGCTTCAGGTAGTCATAGTTTTATTGCTTCTGTGTTCTTTCTGAACCTTTGCCTAGGAAGATGGTGATGCTTCCTTCTCTTCTCAGCAGAAACCTATTAGGGCATATTGTGAATTTATGGTGCAGAGCGCTGAAAAGTATCCTCAGAAAAAGGCTGTTTTGTAGGAAGGAGAGACAGGACATGGAGATAAAGGAATGTTAGTCCAAACTTTAAACTGACCATCAACACTGGTGGTGGTGGTACACTTCTGTCTCCACCTTCCCCTCCCCCTGTTTGTCACATCACCCATGAGGTTAATGTGGCCTCTCCTGTACCATCCTTGGTGCCTCCAGAGCCACTGGCTCCTGGTCCTCCTACCTCACTGAGAAACAAAAGGCACCCCTAGCTATTGAGCTACCTCCTTATGGGATTCAAAGCTACTTCCTTATGAGGTTCAAAGTACCCCCAAAATCAACATGAAGGGGTCCTGAGGCTCCCCTGGACATAAACTGCCCACTTCAGATTTCCCCACAGGAGGCCAATTAAAACTGATAGTGGGGGACACCTGGGTGGCTCAAAAGTTGACTGTCTTCCCTTCGGCTCAGGCATGATCCTGGAGTCCCAGGATCGAGTCCTGCATCGGGCTCCCTGCATGGAGCCTGCTTCTCCCTCTGCCTGGGTCCCTGCCTCTCTCTCTCTCTGTCTCTCTCTCTCCCTAAGTCTCTCATGAATAAACCAATAAAATCTTAAAAGGAAAAAAAAAAAAAACCTGATAGTGGGAAACAAATTGATTCGCGGACTTTTTAGTGGACCTAGATACAACATATGGCATTAAAGTTAATTCAAGATTGTCAGCCTAATTAAAATACACATGTCTTGGGCAGCCCGGGTGGCTCAGCGGTTTAGGGCCTTTAGCCCAGTGTGTGATCCTGGAGACTCAGGATTGAGTCCCACATCGGGCTCCCTGCATGGAGCCTGCTTCTCCCTCTGCCTGTGTCTCTGCCTCCTTCTCTCTGTCTCTCATGAATAAATAAATAAAATATTTAAAAAAATAAACATGTCTTTAGAGTTATCAGCATTAAATATAAAACTTTAATTCTACCAAGGTTTATTAAGGTTTACTAAAGTTCACGTTCTACCAACGTTTACTAAAGGTCATCTCTATCTGTCAGCAAACAGAAGACTTAATATGATAGTTAATTTGATGTGTCTCATGAGGTTTTCACAGGTAACTGTTAAGAGCAAGTAGGTTGAATAAAAAAAGAAAGGAAAGTGTGAAGCTTTCAGATTCATTGTTAACCTAAAACTTTAAAGTTTTGGTAGGTTAAATGATATATTGGTTTGAACTCACTGGATATCTATTTTCCAATAGGACAAAACACTGTAACATTAATTACTCAACATGGGTTTATCTGTTTGTGGCTTCTTATTACAAAGAAACTAAAGATAAAATTAGGGCTGCTAGTAAGCATATTTTATGCTTGGTCAAAAAAACTATATTATGGTAAAACGTTTCCAGAGATTATGAAGTACAGTCATAAATTTCCAATCTAAAAAATTCTGATGTAGTTCACAATTGCTTACTACCTAGTTTTTACTAGAAGTTAAGGTTTCTAAGCATTAATAATAAATGTAACTGAGACTGCTAGAAATAAGGGGAGTAAGTCTGTATGCAAGGAAAATAAGATGTATTTTGGTAAGAAAGGTACGAGGAATGGGAATATATTTTTGTTGAGGAAAAATAGAGTAACTTTGCTTTAAAATGTGACTGGTTAGAGAGAAGGTGTAAGGCAACATCTGAATGAAAAAGAAAGCTGTAGAAGGTTTGTGAAGGGGAATCTTTGGAAAAGCATTTATGCATGGTCAGGACTAACACTGGAATGAGTGTTTTAAAAGTACACTCATATAAGACTAAGATTTACCTTTTCTGTCAAAAAGATAAAGTTTTCTTCGATTTTTGGTCTGCTCTTGTAAGAAGTTGTAAACAAAAGTTCTCATTTTTTTTTATCTGCTCAGAAAACCAGAGTTTCTATGTCTTGGCCTTTTAGGTCTCTGATTACTTAGGAAAGTTAAAACTTCTCAATAGTAAAGGAGCTAAGTTTTGCTACCAAATATTACCTCCTTGATTAAATAGATAATGAAATACTATTTATAATGATCTGTAATCCTATTTAGGTATGTGCTCTAAAACCTGAGGTTTTTAACAAATTTCTTCAAATTCTAAACAAAGTCTTCTTGACTAATTAGGCCTATATGTTAAGTTACGTGGTATGTTGAGTTAGATGGGAATCACTGTCAAACAAACAATGATAAACTGTCTTAGGTTATATCCTATGGGTAAATGCTATAACTGTTCTAGAAATTATATGAAATCCCTAAAGTTTTAATACATCCCGGTAAGGGGCTGGAATGGCAAAACCACTCCTCAAAAGACAGAGTGTACCCTACTCCATAGGGTTAGCTAAGGGTTATGGAAAGGTGGCCCTCCCTTCCTTATGATGGGATTGGACAATGCACTTATGACGTTATGATGGATGCCTGTATCTCCTGGGATGTCTACCACTTGCCAGTGATTCCTCATAATTGCGATATTGTTAAAGGTAGGTATTAGGCAAAGAGGTTTTCTTTATTATTTTATCAGTTAGCCATATAGCTGTCCCAGAAGCCACCTCTGTTGATGTAGAATTACAAGTAGAGGCTTTGGTCAAGCATACAGCAGCCATCTTTAATCAAACTCGGCACACAGTCACTCTCCTAAATGATGAAACCACATGAAGTCAAAAAGTCGTCCTTCAAAACCAGATGGCTCTTGGTATTTTGACTGCAGCCCAAGGAGGAATCTGTGTTCTCATTAAAGCAGAATTTTGTATATATATTCCAAACTACTCAAAGAATGTGTCTGAAGCCATGAAAGATTTAAATACATCATCATTATAGATGCCTTGGTTCTAGATCCTTTTAGCAGTCGACTAAATTCGATTCTTCCTAAATGGAAATATGCTCTGCTAAACACTGCTATACTTCTTGCCGTTTCTCTTTTTGGTTGTGGTTAGACTTTTTGTATTTGTCAAGCAGGAGCCCATGCTATTCATACCAGCATGGAGATACCTTACTGTATATTTCAGGAGAGACTCAAGAAATGAAATTCTCCCACCCTGTCAAAATCTTCCATTCCAAAATCCCTATGTCATCCCTGATCAGTAGGAAGTAGCTACAGGGCAAATGACCACTATCCCTTTTCCCTCCATAGAAATAAAATGGTATTTTGACAGTGGGGATCTGAAAGAAGACTTCGCCTCCATTTTTTTTTTAAAGTAGGCTCCAGGCTTACTTAAGCCCCACTGTAGAGCTTGAACTCATGACTCTAAGAACAAGACTTGAGCTGAGATCAAAAGTCAGTTGTGTAACTAACTGAGCCACCTAGGTGCCCCAACTTTACCTCCATTTTGACCTATCTTTTAAACTTTTTTTCTTTTAAGATTTATTTATTTTAGAGACTGTGTGTGTGTAGAAGTGGGGGAAGGGGCAGAGGGAGAGAGAATCTCAAGTAGATTCCCTGCTGAGCCTGGAGCCAGATCCCATGATCCTGAGATAATAACCTAGCCAGAATCAAGAGTCAGATGCTTGACTGAGCCACCCAGGAGCCCCTAAACACCTCTTTTAACTCAGGCAAAAGACCTGAGGCAAAGCATCCATCATGGGAACCCAAACTGCCCCTCAAGCATTAGCGGAGGGCCCTGATACCAGCAAAACCCTGCATGATTGACTCCAAGACAATGATCGACCTGCTCTTTACTGCCCACCTGCATATTCCCACTGACCTGTGTCCCACATGTCTCTTATATAAACCTAGAAGTATTTTCAGCACTTTGGAGACAGTCTTTGAGATGTTAGTTCACATCTTCCCAGTGTTGGCCTCACTGAAATAAATTCCTTTCTCTCTCTGCCTCTGGATTTTGTCAGTGGTAAGTGGCCAAGTCTGGTCTGTTTGGGACTCATAGAGCCAGGTTCTCTTGCACCCTTGGGCTCCAGTTAAAGAAGGTTTGGGGGATCCCTGGGTGGCGCAGTGGTTTAGCGCCTGCCTTTGGCCCAGGGCGCGATCCTGGAGACCCGGGATCGAATCCTATATTGGGCTCCTGGTGCATGGAGCCTGCTTCTCCCTCTGCCTATGTCTCCGCCTCTCTCTCTCTCTCTCTCTCTCTCTCTCTCTCTGTGTGTGACTATCATAAATAAATTAAAAAAAAATAAAGAAGGTTTGGGTCTTGAAGAATTTAGGTATGAATCAGCTCCACTACTAAGTAGCTGCATGAGCTTGGGCAAAGTAACTTACTTCTCCTCTCTGTGCTTCAGTTTCTTTGGGGGGGCGGGGAGGGATAATATGAGTATGTACCTCGTACTCATGGTGAGGACTGGATGAAATAATAAGAGCATAGCCCTTAACTCAATGCCTGGCAATACATTTTGGTTACTGTTATTACACACGGAAGAGGAAGGATAGGACCCGCATGAGAAAAAGATAGACTAAAAACTCGGTTGGGACTGTTTGAAAGCCATCAGGAACTGCAGAGCATGATGAAACATTACAGTTAGATTTTACTGGTAGAGAAACATAAGTAGTAAAAAGGGGTATTTGGTTGTCATTGAAATAATACAATTAATTAACTCAAGGCTGGAAAAGTCCAAAGAGTAAGGCAACATGAGTAGGGAGAAAAGCACAGGACAAAGGAACTGGGGATCCTCACTGGCTTCACCACTGGACAGGTCAACATTTAGCATCTCCAGTTGAGGAATATCTTGAGGGCAACCCTCCTGTTGGGAGATACAGAGGAAATCTCTGAGAACCAGGCGTAAGAAACGTAAGGAATTCCAAGCAGGAGACAGAGAAAGAACAGTCGCCACAGTATGAGAGACATCACAGGGCTTTAAAAAAAAAAAAAAAAAAAAAAAGACTATATGTTCCTGCCAGGAATGTAAAAATATAGTGAGAAGAGCAGGCAGTAGTTTGTCAGAAAGTAAGGCCTGAGGCCCCCAGGACAGAGTCCATGTTCAATCCAGAATCAGGTGCCAGGAGCTCAAAGATCAACAGGCAAAAGGGATTTAGGGCAACTTAAAAGCATACAATTAAGCTCTTCAAAAAAAAAAAAAAAAATAAGCTCTTCACTGAAGATTTCAGCCAGATGAATTTTGGTTCAGTGATTGCAGACCCAGAAAACAAGCATTCATGTAACGCAGCATCCAAAATACCTGAGATCATTCTGTGACTTGGGGCTGACAAAAGAATGCTGTGATACATATTTCTAGGAGCATAATTTTACTAAAAGGTAGTCCAGATGGTCCTGTGGTATTCTGTCCTGATAACCCCTTAAAACTTAGAGATATGATAGTTAGGGTCATATCACTCAACTGCAAGGAGACTGATTAAGATACACCAGTGCCAAGTGGCAAATTGTATCTGTGAGAGGAGTTGAAAGCTTTGGGGGAGTTGTAGCTCCACTCAGTGGGGTAAGCACACTATAATCTGACTCCTGCACTGATCACAATTAAAACCTCTGGACAGCACACAGCAACAACTTGAAGACTCTGAAAAGCAAACAAAAGCAGGCAGATGTAGAAGGATGTCAAACCTGGAGAGGTGATCCCCAAGGGGATGAAGTTTCCCTGTTTTTCTTTGTTCTTGGGCTTTGTCCAGAGGACGAGTCTTCATTCAGAGCTTGAAGAGGATTGTGCTAAGACCTCATAAAAATTGTGGGCTCACCCCTAAGCTGTGCAGAAGTGAGGTAAACCCAAAGAGCACAACTAAGATTTAAACCACTGTATGACTCTCTGGCTAACACAAACATCGTGTGCAAGAAAGAGACCCAAAGCAGCACAGCAAAGACCTGAAAACTGAACTGAGGCAAAGAGACTATGCCTAATCAGGTTGACAGCCTGCTAAAAAATTTAACGTTTTCCAGAGGAATATAGTAAGATCCAAAGTCTATACAAAATAATGTTGAAAATTTCTAGGATACAGAAAAAAAATTATTCAATGCACAAAGATGATGGATTCTCAAAAAAAAAAAATACAATCGATAGATGCCAACCACAAGATGAGCCTAACATTAGTATTACCCAAAATGATAAAGAAGCTATCTTAAGCTTCATGAGACAAAACTAAACACACCTGAATGTAAAAATCACATTCTTATCAGATAAACAAAAACTATGAAAACAATTGGTAATTTCACAATTGAAAAAAAAATAAAATATATGAAATCTAATGATTTGGTTTGTAGGTTACATAGCAAAACAGTGATGATGAAGGTAAGAGTCAGAGACTTGAACAGACCAAAAGAAAATGTCAATTTTGAAAAACAAAAACACTAGAAAAAAAAAATAATCAAAACTCAGGATCCTGTGAGACACTACTAAAGACTCTAACTCATGTGCTATTGCAGTCCCAAAAGTAGGGGGAAACGAGGTTAGGGCCCAAAAAACCCCCACAAAAAACAAACAAAAAACTCAAAAAATAATGGCCCAAATTTTCCAAAATTTGGTGAAAGTCATAAATTTATAGATTTCAGATGTTCAGTAAACTCAGGCATATTAAACTCAAACTAAAGCACATATAGATACATCATAATCCAACTGCTGAAAATCAAAGATTAAAAAAAAATCAGAAACAAATAATAATTACATGCAGAGGTAAAGCCAAAAAATCAGCAGTTATATTAAAGTCAAATAAGAAAAAAATAGTAGTGAAATAACCCAAAAGAAGGCAAGCAAGAAAAACAAAAAAAAATGAAGTAATAAACAGAAAACAAAAGTAAAATAAAAATAGACCTAAATTCAACCATATGAGTTTATATTAAATATAAATGGTCCAAACATACCAATTAAAGATGTAGATTATCAGACTGAATAAGTACAAGACCCAAGACTATGCTATCTGTAAAAAATGAACTCACTTTAATAATAAACACATAGATGGGTTAAAATTAAAGGACAGGAAAAGATACATCATGCAAACAATTAGCAAAGGATAACTTAAGTGGTGGCTATGTCAAATATCACACAAAGCAGATGTCAGAACAATGAATGTTACCAGGGATTAAAAAGGACATTACATAATAAGAAGGTAATTCATTAAGAAAATATAACACTTCTGAATATACATATACTTAACAGAGCTTCTAAATATCCTAAGTAAAAGCTGACGTATGTGAAAAGAGGAATAGACAAATCTACCACTATGGATAATTTAACACTCCCCTTTCAACAGTTATCAGAACAAGTAGACAAAAAATTAGGAATACGGAAGTTCTAAATAACATTATCAACCAACTTAACATATATCAAACACTCCATCAAACAACAGCAGAATACACTTTTTATAAGTGCACACACAACACTTGAGGACACGGACCAGATTTCTGGACAAAAAAAAAAAAATCTGATAAATTTAAAAGAACTAAAATCATACAAAGCATATTATCTGATTACAATGAAATTAAACAAGAAATCAATACCAGAAAGATATCTGGATAATCCTCAAGTATTTGGAAATTAAATAACACGTTCTAAACAACTTGTGGATCAAAGAAATCACAAAGGAAATTAGGAAATACTGTGATCTGAGTGATATGTTATAAAGATACAACAGATCAAAAATGATAGGCTGCAGTGCTTAGAGGGAAATTTAAATTTAAGTTTACTAATACCTAATTTTTTTAAATAAGGGTTTCTAGTCAACAGTCTAAGATTTAACTTCATAAAACAAGAAAAAAAAGAAAACTAGGTCCAAAGTAAGCAGAGGAAGGAAATAATAACGCAAATCAACAAAATTGAGAAAAGAGGGGCATCTGGGTGGCTCGGTCAGTTGAGCATCTGCCTTTAGCTCAGGTCATGATCCCAGGGGTCTGGGATCAAGCCCCATGTCCTTCTCTCTGCTAAGCGAGAAGTCTGCTTCTCCCTCTCCCTTTGCCTGTTGCTCTGCCTGCTGGTTCTCTCTCTCTCTCTCTCTCTCTCTCTCTCATAGATAAATAAAATCTTTTCAAAAATTGAGAAAAGAAAAACAAAACATTGAGAAAAAAAGCAAAAAATTGAGAAAAGAAAAATAGAAAAGAATTTAAATGTACACGTGCTTTTATAAAAGATCAATAAATTAGAAAAAGAGTTAAGGCAGGAAGACTCTAGGAAGGCCAAAAATGATCACCACTCTTCTGTTTTTCACACTTGTGTGCAATTCCACCTCCTTGATTGTGGGAAAAACCTGTGATTTGCTTCTAACCAACAAAATATGGAATGTTCTGTTCCTTTGCCTTTTCAGGTTATACACTCTGATAAAGCTACCATGTTGCAGAGGCCCAGAGAGCAAGGAACTGAGGGTGGGTTATGAGCTCTGCCAAACCAAATGGTTTCAGGAGTAAATCCTTTATTGGTCTAGCATTCAAACTGAGATACCTACTTCTGGCCAAGTCTTGAGTATAGCCTTATGAGAGATCCTGAAGCAGAGGACAACCTAGCTAAGTCATGCTCAAACTCTCCAAATTCTGACCTGCAGATACTTTCAGATAGTAAGTATGTGCTATTTTAAGGTCACTAAGTTTGTACTAAACTGAAGCTATGTACAGATTGTGAACACTTAAACTTTGACTCCTGTAATTCCAACAAAAGAACTCCAAAAACTTGTTATACAGCAATACGTACCTGATGTAAGAGTCAAGACAAATTACCCATAATGAAAATGAAAGTGGAGACATTACTACAGACCTTACAGAGAGTTAAAGGATAATAAGGGAAAATTATAAACAACTTTATCTTATACAATTGGTAACTGAGGTGAAACAAATTCTTTCAAAGACACAAATTGCCAAATCTCATTCAAGAAGATAATCTGAATAGTTATGTGTGTGTGTGCGTGTGTATAAAGATACAAAGATGCCCTCTCTCACACATTCTCTCCTTCTTCCTTCCTTCTCTTCTCCTTCTTCATTTTTAAAAAGAAATTAAATTTGTAGTTAAAAACCTCCCCAAAAGGATGCCAGTATGGTTCTACTGTGTAATTCTACCAAACATTTTAGAGGAAAATAATACTAATTCTACAAAGGCTCTCCCAGAAAAGTGAAGAGGAGAAAACACTCCCCAACACATTTTAAGAATATGGCATTATCTTGATAAACACTAGACAAAAGCATTCTAAGAAAACTACAGAGCAGCAAACTGAATCTAATGCTATGCAAAAGAATAATACATCATGCAAAGTTCATTCAATACACAAAAATAAAATGGATGCAAGTCACCATTTCAACAGATCAAATAAGCAAAACCATATAATCATGTCAACAGATGCAGAAAAAAAATCCATTTGACAGAATTTAACATCAATTAATCAATTCATGGTAAATACTCTCAGCAAATTAATAATAGAAGGGTATTTTCTTAACCTGGTAAAGGGCAGGTTTTTTTTATTTTATTTTTTTATTTTTATTTTTATTTTTTTGTTTTTTTTTATTAAAAAAAAAGACCCTACATCTAATATTATACTTCATGGTGAAAGACTGAGTACTTTCTGTCTCCCTAAGACTGAGAACAAAGCAAAGATGTTCTCACCAATCTCATTCATCATGATACTGGAGAGCCTACAGTGAGGAGAGAATACAAGATGAATATAAAATAAAATGCCTACAAAAAAGAAATAAAATTGTCTTTGATCACAGATAACAAGATTATCTACATAAAAAAAATTCAAGGCATCGACGAAAAAAAGGTACTAAGAATTTCCTTAACGAACTGCAGGGAGAGATGATGACATCTGCATAGATGTCATTTAACAGAACTGCATGGCTGCCTTAACCTGTATGAGGTCAGCATTCCCGTATCCCCTTTTCCTTTGGAAGATTCTAGGGAGTGAATATTTCTTTTTCATAACCATCAATCATCTTTAGTTGCTTGTGACTGATTTATTTGTATTATTTCCTGCATTCCTATTCAGACCCATAGTTTATCTTATGCTATCTTTCCTTCCCCACCTTGGAGGTTAGCACCTATGGGAAGAAAAAAAAGAGCAAAGTTTATTCTACTTGCCTCCTTCACTTAGATCCCACCCCCCAGGGAAACCAAAAGTAGCACAGTCATAACAGTAACTCTTTGCCTACAGAGGAGATCTAGATTTAGGGGAAACAGGAAATTGTGTTCTCTTTGACTTTTTATCACAAGGTATGTCTCTATCTTCGAGTGAGAAGCAGACCTTGGCTGAAGAGTAAAATATGCTATGGGATAGAAGACATGCTGCTAAGATGGGTACTGGGAAGGACAATGGGGTAGAGAGGAGCAGGAGGTCCAAGTACCCCCTGTGAGACACAAAAAGATTTAGAACCAGGGAATGCTTATATTCTCATTAGCCTATTCTACAGGGACCGAAAGCCAAGGCACTGAAGGCTCTTACAGTAAACATAGAAATCTATGGAGAATATTCCTCCAGGAGGTGTTGGCGGGGGGGCTTTCATATACATAGATTAGAAGGGGGCACTGTTAATATGGGAAACTCTGAAGTACATGTTTTTCTAAATAATCCCAATGATGTGAACATCTGATGATGCTAGAGATCACATCGGGTGTGGGAAACTGCATCATTTCTGTCTCATCACCACCATCCCTGTGCTGTAACCTTTCAAAGGACTCCACGTCAATAGAAGGGATGATTCTTTAGCTTTTCCACTTATTCTCATCCCCTAATGGTCATCTTCAGTTTATAAAGGAATAATCAATAAGAGACACTAAACTCCTTCATTTCTCTTTTCCTCCCCCCCACCCTCACCCCCAATTATCGGTTTTAATTACCTGTCACTAAATTTTTTAAAAAATGCAAACTGGGATGAGGTGAATGGAGTAACATGGAGGCTGTGACTGCGCATGTCTATGAAGTCTGGTCAGGACAGATGCTAGAATGTGAAAATGAGTCAAACCAGCCAATGTCTGTGGAAATCACTATATATATTTATTAACTACTTTAAGCAGTTTCATTAGTTAATGACTCTTCAGCTGTAAATATCCTAGTACTCTGCTGAAATAGTTTATTTCACTGAAGGCCTAAATGCCATAAGAAGCTTCTACTGTGGCTACTCCCTCAAAATGATTTAAAAGAAATTTGGGTTATATTAAAAAATATTTGTTTCTATTATTTAGTTACCCCAATTTACTTAACTTATTGAGACGTGTTTGCTATCCCCCCTCTTTCAGAGGTCCCACTAAAATGTCAATACCATTCTTCACATATGTCTTATGTCTCATGAATGCCATATGAGTACAAAAGACTGAAAATGTCTTTCATTTCATTTGGCTTGAAATCTTCAAGCACCATGCTCTTTGAAGTTAAATTCTTACTACCTCACTTGTTTTGTTGTTGTTGTTTAAAAGATTTTATTTGTTCATTCATGAGAGATAGAGAGGCAGAGACATAGGCAGAGGGAGAAGCAGGCTCCCCACAGGGAGTCCCATGTGAGACTCGATCCCAGGATCCTTGGATCATGATCCGACTCAAAGGCAGATGCTCAACCACTAAGCCACCCAAGTGCCCCACTATCTCGCTTGTTTTGTCAAAATTAACACAAAAGACACACTTACCAACCAGGACAACAAGTCTGTATTTTTCGTTCGTTTGCCGCCGATACGGTGTCACTTCCTCATATGTGGGCACATCAGCTGTGTCATACTGATCACTCTTCTTACATTCATACATGGACTTATTTGTTTTCTTATCTTTTCTACTAAGACGAAAACTTCTCCTAAAACCAGCTACAAGAAAAAACATTTTTTTTTAAAGAATGAGAACCAAAAA
Source organism: Canis lupus dingo (assembly GCF_003254725.2). Lineage (NCBI taxonomy): Eukaryota > Metazoa > Chordata > Mammalia > Carnivora > Canidae > Canis > Canis lupus. Next base: position 16,241,807 of record NC_064244.1, on the reverse strand, counting down.
AAGAAACTCTCCAAGAAACAAAAATTTAAAAAATCCTCAAAGTGGGATTGGATTTTATGAAAGAGAATATTGTCACAAGTACATTTAGTAAGAGGAAATACAAAAATATTACACAATTCCATTAAAACAATCATTTTATAAGAGAATCATCAAACATTTATTTTATAGTTATAATAATATAAATTTTATTAGGTTCCAAGCCATAAAGAGTTTTTTCAGAAATCAGTGAGTAAAGAACCCACATAACAAAGCAAAATAAGCGGGAAATCATAATTTATTATGGACTGACTGAGCACAGTTGATAAACAAAAAGTTAAAAGCACTGTAAAAACATTTAAAATATAAATGACGAATTTTCTCATTCATAAATACTAGAATATTTTATAGTGCATTTTAAGCATAACCTAACAACATATCTGTGGCATAGACAAGCATCTATTGTTCAATAAAAAGGAAACTAAATTAGGGAGAGCTCAGTGTCAAACTCGCCTATACAGCCTGTCATGAAGAGCAAGCTCTTTTATAAGACTCCAGCAGGGGTAGTAAATGACCAAGTCCAGGTTCTTTTTCTCCTATGTAAAGTGTACGGTTTTATCATTTGAAGCCTAATGAAATTTGGAAATAAAATTCATAGTCTCAATTGCTATTTTAGGGAAAGACCATAATTGATATTAGCAGATGATATGGTCTTTCCCTAAAATAACTGTAAAAGCACTTCAACAGATTTGAATGCTTAAAGAGCCTTCTCCAGCTCATGGCTACCATTTAACATATGGGTTTAAAAAGCTGAGGCAAAGGTTCTTTGTCCCAGTCAACCCCAGTTTCATTCTGCTGGCTCTTCATGTCGCTGCATTGTATGATATTTATTTCCTTTCTAGGATAGTGGTGTTCATCATACACAGTATGATTTCATCCATACACACAGTATAAATTCAGTAATTTATTTGACCTAATCCTCAAAATTCAGACTTTAAGGAAAACAGTTCTGCTTATTGAAACATTATATATATTCATATATACCATATCCATGGTACAAAGAACATTTTAAGTATATAAAAATATGTTCTCTTGGAAAAGAATATTGATCAAATTTGATAAGTAGTAATTTTTAATAGAAGTATTTTACAATAAAATGCAAGAATATTAATACTGATGTATGTGAATTCTAGGGACCATAATGAAAAAGAATACTATCGCTGCATTTAAGAAATTAGAAGGATTCAAATAAAGGCCAATATTAAAAAACAATCAATGACCATGAAGTGATAGCACTCACTTTATGGATTCACAGTTTCATAAAAATCAGCCAAGATATTAAGAATGGGGTGATAAAAGATTCATCGGATAGTATATAGTGCTGTGGCCTCATTTTGAGGAGGTACTCAGATTATTTGAGAGACAGATTTACAAAGGATTTGAGCCGAGAGTTAATCACTCTAAAGCGCTCTTCTCAAAGGCAAAGAGGAAAAGGCAAACAGGACAAGGGATAAAACACTGGCTTTTCTCAGAGGAGGAGGAGATTCAGGGGAGCAAATGGAGAAATGTGCCAACTTGGCCCTAGGATGAAGAACACGTGTCAGTTCTAAAACCACCCGGGCAGGGAGAATTCAAACTACTTCTCTACAAAGGGTCATAGGAAAGCCTTTTATTATTTCTTGGTCTTTAGGATATTGGGAAAGACTCACGAGAACACAGGAAAAGGGTTCCCTGGCATGGGAGTCTTCTCAATGCCACAGCAGAAGTGGGGAGGATCCTTACAACCACTCCCAGGGCTCGAGCGCACTGCTTCTCAGACAACTTTCTCTCATCGATTTGCAGAAATGAGTTACACCATCTGACCCTGTCACCCGTGACTGCTGGCTCATTCTGGAATCCAGCTTAAGATGGCTTCTGGTTTAGCGTAGAAATTACACATTAGCTATTTTCACTCTTCAATGCTGGTATTTCATAGTGTTCTGATTTCAGGTTCCCATGGTTCTTGTCTCATGGAAGGCAATTAAAGTATAGGCAGGTAGAACTGGAAATTCCTTCACGGTTATTCCTTGTATGGAGGAGGGTTTTCCTCAAAGCACTATGGACTTACAGCCCAGGAATAAACCAAACCGGAACATAAATGCTTCATCCAAAGCAAATGAAGTCCAAAAGTGACAAATTTCTGAGCCATGAATCCCAGCTAAATCCTGGATTTCAGTGAAAGGGTTTACATTCTAATTGAATTTTTACAGTTCATGGAAGTTTTTGCTTTCATTATAAACAATAAAGAGATAGTGGGGTAAGAGTGAAGGTAATCAGATTTCTGATGTGAGCCTCTCTGGACATCAAAGATGGGGACTATGGAGCATAGGACGGTTTGGTGATATTAGTTATACTGTGCTTGGTACAGAATAGGTGCTTGATAAAAGTTTTATAAATTCAAGCAATTTAAAAAGGTAGGTGCCTGGGTGGCTCAGTAGGTTAAGCATCTGCCTTTGGCTCAGGTCATGATCCCAGGATCCTGGGATTGAGTCTGTTGGCTCCCTGCTACGTCTGCTTCTCCTTCTCTTCCTACCCCCTGCTCATGCTTGCCTTCTCTTATGCTCACTCTTTCTCTCAAAAAAATCTCTTTAGAAAAGGGCAATAACAAAACCCTACTTCATTCCTGTTTCATTTTCTTATTGTAAATTTCAACAAAGAAAACAGGGCACATTTGGTGTTTTCCATAAAAGAAAATTCTAAGAGGCAGACTTAATGACAAAACAGTGCATACACCAAGGCACAGAGCTGGAAAAAACCGTGGAGAACACTGGGCCCTCTCCATCCTTGCTCCCTGGCCACAGAGGATGCAGATGTGACTGCAGTTGCCCATGCACCATGACACGGTCCTGATCTCATTCAAGTCAGTTTTCCAGGTGGCAATGACTGAGCAAGTGGAATTCCCACCCACATGTAGTGAAGTGTCCTAACCCAGTACGCTCGCTTACAAAACAGAGGAAAAATGGCAGTCAGGTCACCACACCACCTCTAGTAGCAGGAGTACCAAATGTTAAAAACTGAGGACCAGGGGCCACTGGGTGGCTCAGTCTGTTAGGCATCTGACTCTTGGTTTCAGCTCAGGTTGTGATCTCAGGGTCATCGGAGCCAGCCCTGCTTCAGGCTCTGCGTTCAGCACAGAGTCTGCCTGAGATTCTTTCCCCTTCCCTCTGCTCTTCCCCCCCAATCATGTACTCTCTCTCTAAAATAAATATATAAAATCTTAAGAAAAAAAAATGAGGACCAGGGGTAGCTAGGTCTGACCCAGAGCAGCATCTAGATCCTGACACTTACCAGCTATAGGATTTGCCAACTTTTAGAAAACTTCTCTGTGGCTCATTTCTCAATTTTAAAATGAGGATTACAGTATCAACCTCATCAGGTTGTTAAGGATTAAATAAACAATTCATATAAAGCACTTGGCCCAGTATCGGGCATCCGGTAAATACCAACATAGATTAGGTACAGATTAGCACCTAATTGTCTCCAACTAACTATAAGTACCTGGAAGTCAGGACCATATACCTTCCTGTATTCCCAAGCACACAGTCTAGCAAGAAAGGGAAAAATAAGGGGCTTATTCATACTTTTTAATTAGCTGTTATAAATTAGCAGTATGTAAATATAAAGAGTATTTCATATTAAAATTAAAGCCAGATTTAAATGTTAAATATTAAAAGTACCCTATTAAAGTAGTAAAGCATTTTAAAGAAACACAGCAGAAAAATTGAGGATGCACTATCCTTTCACTCCCCCCATCCCCCCAGATACTCTTTCTAGGGATATATGTTATTTCTGGTACAATATTTAAATTTAAAGAGTATCCTTCTCTTATGTCTTCTTACTCTCCTGATCCACAGATACCTGTTTATGTTCCACATTTGTATCACCCATACACATAAATACACAAGATAAGCCTCCCTCACAAAAAAATAAATTCCCAGAGGAACCAATAAATGTGCCATTTGAGGTGGTTGAGGACTCTAATTTTCAACCCTGGGTCGCATTAATGAGCGATGTGCCGGCACACGCCTTCCTGAGTCTACGCTTAAAGGAGACTTAACTGTGTGTCAGGGAGAGGCAGTCCCTTCCCTCCGCTTTTATGTGGTTCTCTTCTTAAAAGGAAGATTTAAAGACATATCCTTAAACTGAAAATAAGCAAAGGGTTCGTTCAGGTAAACGTGAATAAATAACCTAGAATTTTACTTAATCCCAGTGCATTTTCAATGCTCCAGTCTTACCAAGAGCTGGCTTTAACAAAAAAACAAAACAAAACAAAAAACAAAGAAAAAGGGAGGGAAAAAGGAACAGCAACAAGACATTTGGACTAAGGCAACAGTTTTACACGAAATATATTTTTCCTTATATTTCACATTTTTGTAATTTATAATTGGCTCAAGATTTTTACTGACAGGCTTTTCCCAGTGAGCTTCCCCACAGCTGTTAGAGATTGTGTGTTCCCAAGGAACGACGCGTTTACATGATGACCATAGGAAAGTGACTCTACAGTAAGCCTGCAGCTGCAGGTCAGCCCCCTGATCACAAGGAGACACTTATACCCAATATTTTCGAGGAGAAATAATTTATGATCACTTGTTAACTCAGCATATGATTGCAAAGCTTTATTTAAAGTATTTTTTACTATCAAAGCAAAAGGTTGCTTGTTTTTTGCTCCGTATTTCAAGATTGCAGTAAATGTCCCTGAACATACCCTTTATTCCATGTCGCTGATTATTTCACAGGGAGACGCCGCCAGAGGCTTAGATTTTGTCCAAACACTTTTCAGATCAGTGAATGCCAGTGTACTTTTGCACAAGCAGAAAGCACAATGACCCCTGTTACCAGTCTCTCATAAGAAGACCTCTCATTACCTTGAAGTTTTCAGTGACTTGACAAGTGAAAAATTTTATGTCATTTCATCTTCACTGTTACTGGAGTTGACCCTTGTTTCATATTTATTACCCATCTGCATTTCTTATTACCTCTGTGATTTGCTGGTTAATGCATTTTGATCACTTTTTGATTAGGGTCTTCATAAATACATACACATACATGTGTCTTTTAAGGTCACAGCCCTTGGCCCTAATTTGTTGCCAACACTTTTAAGATTTTCAATTTTCCATTTTGAAGAAATTTAAAATGTTTATGTATCTGAGTCTGTTTCTTTTGTGATTTCTCCCACTGTTTTTTATGACTTTCCAATCCTTGAGTCTGATAAATAGTCACCTATATTTTCTTAAATTAAAAAAAATGGGTTGCACGGATTTAATTATTCTTTTTATCCCATCTGGAATTACTCAGCTGAGATCAAACTTGTGAGGTGAGGCTGTAACTTTATATTTTCATAAGTAATTAACCAGTGGTCCTAAAAATACTTCTTGAGCAATCCTTTCACTCCTTTATATTGACACATACTTTGTACTAAAGTACCAGATGGTTTATTATTATGTCATGACCCGCACCCCCCAAAAAACCCCCAAAACCCAGAAAGGTGATTCTTAGTATGAGTTTAGAGAATTCTCTTACTGATGATACCAATACTAAAAAAACAGAAGTCATGATGGTGGTACTTGATACATATTGAGAACTTACTAGGTCCAGACACCCCTCGAAGCCTTTATGTGGATTAATTCATTAATTCTCACAGCAACCCAATAAGGTAGGCAGAATGCTCCCTGGGTTTAAGTGGTTCTTCTTTTAGTAAAATAGTCAGAGAAGGACAAATACCATATGATTTCACTCATATGTGGAATTTAAGACACAAAACAGATGAACATGGAGAGGAAAAAAAGAGAGAGGCAAACCATAAAACAGACTGAAGGATAGAGAACAAACTAAGGGTTGATGGAGGGAGGTGGGGTGGGTGGGGGATGGGCTAGATGGAGGATGGGTGTTAAGAGGGCACCTGCGATGAGCACCATGTGTTTTATGTGATAAATCCCTAAATTCTACTCCTGAAACTAATATTAGCACTATATGTTAACTAACTGGAATTTAAGTAAAAACCCAAAACAAAACAAAACAAAAAAATTACCCAGGCTTTGGTTCAAATATTAAATGATGAAAGAAAAAAGCAAGTCTGAAATGTGACTCCAAATACATAGATGTGTAATAGAAAAAGCGATGAGCCTTTTATTATTTTATGAAATAAGCAAATAGAAAAAAAATAAAGGACCAGCAGTTTATCTTAGGGTTTAAAAATTATAAGCTCTTTTCTGTGGGAGACTTTTTTTTCAGATACAATCAAATACATTTTTTAATTCCTATATATTCAAGATGATGTGTAAAATATAAAAATGTGTAAAATATAAAAATATAAAAATGTGTAAAATATAAAAATATAAAAATAGTGTCTCTGCCTTCCAAAAGTTCCCAACCTACTAGGGGACACAGAAATATTCCCAAATACCAATTTAAGGGTTTTCACAACACAAGCTCATGACCAGAAACTAAGATTTTTAGGAAGTTCTGTAATTTAATACTGACATTTAAGTAAAAAAGTTAAACTTAGGAGTTGTGACTTGGTCATTTATAAAGCTACTGAACTACATTTTATTTATGTAACACCATTCACCCAAAGACTATAAATTTAACTCTTACATATGTAAATTAAGAATCATTTATTATTAAAATGAGCTTCATACTGTAGATAAGTATTCCTATACCTATCAATCCTGTAATTTCAAATGTTAGTGACGTTTTCAACAGTAAAAAAAAAAAAAAAAAAAACTTGAAGTACCCAACATAGATGTAAGTATGAGAATGATTAACTTACACTACACTTTTTCACATTTCAACTAAGAAATGAGGTTGAAGCCACTAAAATTATAACTCTAAAACTATACAGCACCATAAAATACATTTGGTATAATAAATGAAAAAAACAGAATACAATAGTCATACTTAGGAGTTTTACTTTTTTACTAATATAAAAGTTGGTATGGGTACAAAACTGTGCAAGAAAATGCATGAAAACAGAAAATGGTTCTGTTAGGGAGAGAGGACTGTGGGCAATTGTTATTGCTCTATTTCTCAAACTTTCCAGAATGTTAAATAATTTGAAATTTTTTTTTAAAAAGCCCACAAAACACATTATTCATAATATATGAACAACCGAACAAATGAAATCCACTACTGAAAGATATATTTGTGTGTCACATCAACACATAATACAAAATACATTTGACTATGTCTCAGAGGCAGGGTCTAGTCTTCTATATCTTGACATGATTATTGTAACAGACTACCTTTTTATAATCACAAGAGTTAAAAATAGCCAAATAATTAAAATATTAAAAAAGGAATAAAACTAAAAATAATGGAAAATGGTTTCTTAAAAAATGAGAATATAGTATAAGAACCAAAGATCAAAGGTCGAGAGTATCAAAGGTCAAGACAGATGGAGAAAAACAGAGTTTTGAAAATTTGTAACCAAACTAATAAAACTGGAATCTTTTTTAAAAACCATAAATTGTTATTTTATCCCATTGGCTCCCATAAGTAGGTAACTTCAGTGTGAATCTACAATGTAAATATTTATCATTGTAATAATGTTACTTTTTGTAAGACTTTAAGACCTTGAAGATGACATTTTATAAAAAACACATGATCATTTTATGAACAAATATCCCTTAACACAAAAGACCCTCCAACAGAGTCAAGGTGACTCATCACCAATACCAACACAGCCCCAAAAAACACACACGTTGAATGAGTGAAGTGACATCTGCCTTTCTGTTAATTCAAGGAAAATAAATACTACTAGGTTATCACCCACAATTTTTAAGTGGGACAGTTTCCATCTTTGGTTACATTTCTTTTATATAGCCAATTTGGTCCAATAACATCAGATATTATATATTTTCAGTGTTTTTAATAATAATAAGCTTTTAATGTTTAAATGTTATAGACGTCTGTAGATGGGAAAAGCAGCATCTCAGGGAAATTGTTTGAATCCTAAAATAGCAATATTGATCGCAGGCACTTCAAAAGTTAGAGACTGATGGAAGGATCCACTCTAAAGTTCCTGATTTTTGTAAAAAATACATTTATTTGATACCAACACAATCAAGAAAACTGCTTACTTCCTTAAAAGGAGATAAAAATAAACATTTCAATTCTTGTTTCTCTCCTTAAATACATGAAAAGGTGGATTCTTTTCTTAACTTGGGAAAACTACTGTACATTGTATGAAAATCATTTTTTGCATTTTAAAACACTGGATTAATTTGACAAAGCTAATATTTAATAGTTCAGTAGGTATCTTAGTTATAAGACAAAATATGTTAATGTAAATGAATTTTGTAAGAAGATTAAAAAATTCATGTGGACATTAATAAAAACTAAGCAGCTGGAAGTTATTATACAGTGTCAGGCTCCTGCCAACAAAACATTGAAAATTTCCATTAAAATAAACATTTTTCAACATAACACCAAAGTTGCTATAATGATATAAATCATAACTGACATGTAAAGTGTATGTAAATATGGTCCTAAGACAATTATTATTGAAATAATGCTTCCATAATACACCAATCATAAAATTGTTCCGAAGACAATTAAGGATAATTAAGGCCAAACAAATTAGCAGATAATAATCTTTGGAGGAGGTTTAAACTGAAAATAAATGCCAGTACAAAACTTTAAGAGTAACAGAGATCTGAAGAAGTGGGTTAGTCAGCTTCTTGCATTCATCTTATAAAAACACTCTCAGGGGGAAAAAATCATCAAAGACACATGAAAATTATTGTGGATTACATTAACCAACTTTACATATGTTAATTTTGGTATAAAGTGGAACAAGGTTTTTAAACAAACACATAATCCATCTCTGGAATGTTACAGTTTAAAATTGCTCTCAATAAAACTTAAAGAAATGCTGAAATGCCCTAAATACCCTTGAATCACTCAGCTCATCTCAAGCTAAAAATAAAAATAGAAACTCAAAGTGCCTAATGAAATCATGGGAGCTAATATATCAATATGCAATTTCCAAGAAAAAAATTACTTAGGTCCTAAAAAGTTTTTCTGATACCACTGACAATTTTTTAAAGCACAGCACAGTATTACCATAAAAAAGGAGAAACCATATGAGAATTTAATTTTCTGCCAGTCAGCTAATAAAGAAATGAGTTTTTACTTACACTTTCAAAATTATGAGAAAATACAGTATGCACACATAAAATTAAATATAAAAATATAGTTCTAAAAAGAGGGGAAAATTGGATTTAAAATTTTTAATATATTTTTTAAATTTGAGCCTATGCAACCAAAAAATTCTCCAAGCAGGAATGGTTTCTTTCTGTCAGAGAAAATATTTCCAAGTAGTATTCCAGACATGTTGAGATTATGCAGAGTTCTTGTTCAAGAAAGAAGCTCTACCATTTTTTAAAGAATGCTTCTAAATGTTCTTTTTGTATAAATTTTACTTTTGGGGAGAATATTAAGGCACTATTTTTTTGACATAGCTGTCCTTACCTACAAAACATGCTTTAATAATTCAATAATAGGGCAAAAAGGAATTTTTACTAGGTTTATAAAATAGTGCAACTTGTTGAGAATCAATGGTGCTCACACATAAAAAGAAGAAAAAGGATTAGAAAAAAACACACAGAAGTAGAGATAGATAAATACATTTAAAAGAACAGCAAATGGGGCAGCCTGGGTGGCTCAGTGGCTTAGTGCCACCTTCAGCCTAGGGTATGATCCTGGAAACCTTGGATTGAGTCCCACATCAGGCTCCCTGCATGGGGCCTGCTTCTCCCTCTGCCCCTTTCTCTCTCTCTCTCTTTCTCTCTCTCTGTCTCTCATGAATAAATAAATAAAATCTTTAAAAAAAAAAAAGAAAAGCAAATGGACAGTTTTGTTTATATTGAACTTCATGGTAAACAACTTCAATTAAATAAAAAGAACAGTCTAAACTTACATAAGTCCCAAAACTGATCTTGTTTTAAAAGAATGCATGAAGTACTCCAGCAAATGCAGAGGTGAAGAAATTGATGAGTTTTCAGGAAACCATTTGCAAGAAATTATGTTTGAAGACACATGCCTGATAAGCAGTTGTTCATTGATTATAACAAGATTTCAATACTGAATTAACCCAAGGAAAAACATTCTGTAATTTTTATCAATGTAAAAAGGAAATATTCTTCATTTAAACTACTTTGTACTGCATTAGAAAGGAGAGAATCCTCAAAGCTGGCTATTATACTATTGAGAAACAATTGCCCTTTGGAAGCCAACACACACACACATGCATGCACACACGCACTCCCATCACATCATCCACCAGAGCTAAATGAAATTTTCAAGAGCTCATGGAAGGAAATGAATTATTCCTAATAATTCATATATTTATATAACTATAAAAGGCCTGGTAAATAGGCAACTCTTAACTTAGAGAGATTCAACTTTAAAAGGTCCAGTTTGGGGATCCCTGGGTGGTGCAGCGGTTTGGCGCCTGCCTTTGGCCCAGGGCGCGATCCTGGAGACCCGGGATCGAATCCCACGTCGGGCTCCCGGTGCATGGAGCCTGCTTCTCCCTCTGCCTATGTCTGTCTCTCAATCTCTCTCTCTCTCTCTCTCTCTCTCTGTGACTATCATAAATAAATAAAGATCTTAAAATAAATAAATAAATAAATAAATAAAAATAAAAAAATAAAAGGTCCAGTTTGTGTACTTCATATTTACAGCATACTATCAATTTATCTTCATATCATTGTCATAAAATTTTATGCAATTAACACAACTTACAGTGCCCACTCGGTGAGCTTTTCCTTCCTTCCAATAATAACAGCCCAATCTCTTTTATTGATGAACAAAGCCCTAAGAAACGTGGTGTGTTACACATCAGTAAGAATCATACTAACGCAGTATACATTCATATTGATTAAATATGGTTTTATGATATAATTTTTATATGAATAGACATTCAATTCTTGGGATATTACAATTTTATTTCTTTTGAAAGAGTTGAATTAGATCATTTTGACATGGGATGTCAAAAATGTAATGGTCATGAGGTTAAGGGCTATTTATGTATGCTATTTTATGCTTGATTTTATGCACATCAAAGAAAGTGAAATTCATCAAATGTATTCACTGAGCTACTGGTCTGATTTAGATCAACAGTGGTTGTGCATCTACCAGGAGATCCTGGGCAGCCCCATTTTTGATCCAAGGGTACTGTGCCTGTAGGATACTTCAGTTTTTCCTTTCCTTCTGTGGACTCAGGAGATACAGAATGTGAAGGTGGATGAGGGGCAAGGGTAAGGTTCTAAAATATGCCAGAGTCTCAGAAATTCTTCTTAGTAGTCCTTGGAAAAGGACTCCCTCCCACGAGAGGGCTAAATTTCTGGAAACTCCCTTGACTATTTTCCAGGGCTTTCCTAAAACTGGATAAGGGTGCCAAGGGCTGAGGATGGATATAGACACATCCTGTGTATGTGGATAGTCTTTAAAATCAGTGGCCATACAACGTATGTGTGAACAATAGTGGTATCTATTGGGATTTGATGTACACCAGGATACTATGGTCATTTGTATGATATGCAGAAAGTGACTAAAATGTTACAAAATTATTTTTGTTGACTTGCACTATTTAAATTACTTCTTTTAGTAAGAGAAGAAATTGATGTGAAAGACAGTATCAAATCTCCAAAGGGCAAATATTTCTTCAATGCAATAATTACCATAGACATACTTAGTGTAGGAGAATATGACAGTTAATCTTATGTGCCAACACGGCTGGGCCATAGTGCTCAGATATTTGGTCAAACGTTATTCCAGATGTTTCTGTGAAGGCATTTTTTGAATGAGATTAACCTTTTACATCAGTGAACTTTGAATAAAGCAGATTACCCCCTAGAATGTGGGTGGGCCTCATCTAATCAGTTGAAGAGAAAAAAGTTAATCTCCTCTGCAAAGGAAGGAATTCTGCCAGCAGATTGCCTTTGAACTCATCCCTGGGTCTCTAGCCTGATGGCCTAACCTGCAGATTTTCTTATGAAGCCTCCACAATCATGTGAGCCAACACCTTAGATTGTGTGTGTGGGTATGGATGTGTGTGCACGGTTGCCTGACTAATACAGAGATTAGGAGGGAAATGTTAAAATCTTAGAATAACTAGCATTTCCTAGTTAGTGTAGAAATACTGTAACATTTTAACATCTCTTAGAACAGAGATCAATAAAAAAATCAATTAAAAACAAATTTTTATTCTTTTGAGAGGATCAACAAGACTGGGAAACCTTTAACATAAATGAACCAATAAAAAAAGAGAAGACCTAAATTATTTAGGAATGAAAGAGGGCACTGTTACCAAGAAGAAATAAATGGATTATAAGCGAATATATAAACAGTTGGATGCCAACAAATTAGATAATCTAAATGAAAGAGACAAAGTACTAGAGATGTACTTACTAAAATTGAGAATCTGAACAAACCTTTAACAAGTAAAGAGATTGAATGAGTAGTTAAAAAACTTCCCATAAAGAAAAGCCTTGGAATAGATGGCTTCACCAGTGAATTCTAGCAAATGTTTAGAAAACAATGAACACAAAGTTTACAAATGCTTTCAAAAAGTGTAGGAAATGCCTCCCACCCCATCTTTTGAGACCAGTATTATTCTGATACCAAAATCAGACAAAGATATCACTAGAAAAAAAGAGAATCTGCACCCCAATTATGTCTATTCCTCAAATACTAGTGACCCAAATTCAGCAACATATATAAAAGATTAGTTATCGGGTTTTAGTAGATGCCTTTCATCAGGTTGAGGAAATTCCCTTCTTTTTTTTTTTTAAATGTTTATTTATTTATGATAGTCACAGAGAGAGAAAGAGAGAGAGGCAGAGACACAGGCAGAGGGAGAAGCAGGCTCCATGCACCGGAAGCCCGATGTGGGATTCGATCCCGGGTCTCCAGGATCGCGCCCTGGGCCAAAGGCAGGCGCCAAACCCCTGCGCCACCCAGGGATCCCAGGAAATTCCCTTCTATTCTTAGGTTAAGTTTTTATCACCAAAGGATTTTGTCAAATGCTTTTCAATGTAACTAAGCTGCCAACTGTTCATCAAGGTTGCTGGTAACTTCCACACTGCTAAATCAAAGTCAGTTCTCTTTCCTCATCTTATTTGATCACTCTTTCCCTTCCTAAAACTTTACTTTTATTGGCTCCTAGAAGAATCATATCTCTGAGTGTATTTCCTTACTTCTCTCTCGGTTATTTTCTTGCCCAAATCTACATCCATTCTATGGTGATCTCATTCAGCTTCCTGACTTTACATTTGACCTAACTTTGACCACTTCTAAATCAATGGCCTGAACTCAAAGCTGCCTATCCAGTTCCCTATTTAATACCTCTACACGAGTATTGCAAACTCAGGGGACCCCAACCACCATCCTTGTGTTCCTCCACCCCAAACTTATGCTCCATGGTCTCTCCCATCTCAGGAAATGGTGACTCTGCCCTTGTAGTTACTAAGTCCAAAAATGGCACTTTCATCCTTGATTCTCTAACCTGTCTCAAAATCTTGTCAGTCTTACTCTTAAACTGTATTCAGAATTCCATGTCTTATCCCTACCTCCACAGAGAATATTTTGTTTCAAGCCACAGTCATTTCTTGCTTGGATTCCCACATAGCTCTCCTTGTTTCTGCCCTTGCTCCCTTATCCCTTCTCAACAGACCAGCCGAGTGATCCTTAAAAATGTCAGGTCATGTCATTGCTCTGCTCAGAACGCTTCAATGATTTCCAATCCCACAATATTAAAAGCCAAAGAACCCACTTAATCCCTTCCTCTCCACAACCATTCTGTTATGCTGCCAACCTCAAGTCCTGTCAACTCCTCCCTTGTTCACACTGGTCTTCTTCCTGACCCTCGGAGGCCCTGGAGTCCTGTCTCAGGATCTTTGCACATGCCTGTCCCACTCCCTGGAATTCTCGTCCCCCATGAGGCTCCTTTTCAGGTTTTTGCTCAAACACAACCATTTCAAAGAGGCCTTCCTGAATGTCCCATTTCCCTATCTCCTCCATCGTCCTATTCTTGTTTTACTTCATAGCACTTATTACCACCTAAGATATTACATTATTTATTTAGTTGTTAGTCCAAACCTACCCGCAATATGGAAGCTCTATGAAAGGGTATTTGTTTTGATCTCTTTGAAACTCAAATGTCTAGAGCAGCCTAGGACATAATAAACATTCAATAAATTTTAGGAAAAAATCCAGAAATATCAATGTAAGACCAGAAGAAACTGCTAGCCAGAGCTAAAATGGTTGTCTCTTGAGGGAAGAGGTGGGACTAGAGGGGAAAAGGGAAAGGTACACTTGTTTTGGGTTGCAAGACTTGCAAATACTATTTAACTTTTCAAACAAGTTATTAAATAGAACCATATGAAATTGCTGATGTTCTGTTGTTTTCTGACCCACAAAACAGGATTATGTAACAATTTCATAGGCTTAACCTCATGCATGTTATTTTAGTAAAAATTTTTAAAATTAAAATTATCTTTAAAAATTTTATTTTGGGGAATACAGGAGAAAACTCAGAAGACAAAGGAAACAATTCACAAATTTGGCAATGTAAACTTATAAATATCTACATGCTTTGAGTCTTGGAATGGAAAAAGGCAAAACCCAACCAAAACATCAGAAAAAAATGTGTGCAGCAGAGAGAGGGCTAATATTTATGGCACAGAAAGAGCTCATAAAACTAACAAGAGACAAATAAAGAGCTTGACAGAAAAAAAGGCAAAGATACAATTAGTTGAGGGGAGAAAAAAAAGAAGAAAAACAAAAAGTCACAGCATTACTCACAGTATATTGTAAGATGTTTACCAAATAATCCTTCTACCATAAAACCACCTATCATTTGTGTTAGCATATTACTTATGAGATCTCTTCTAAAAATCCACTCTTAACTACAGAGAACAAACCAATGGTTACCAGAGGGGAGGTGGAAGGGGCAATGGGTGAAAAAGGTGATGGGGACTAAGCAGGGCACTTGCTGTCATGAGCACAGGATGATGTATGGGAGTGGTGAACCACTGTATTGTATGACTGAAACTATTATTACATTGTATGTTACTAGCTGGAATTTAAATAAAAACTTAAAAAGTAAATAAAAATAAATAAATAAAAATCCACGAAATCTATAAGCATTTTGAGGATTTGGCTTTTTGAGGAAAAACTGAATTCCACGTAACAAATTGTTCAATGTATTTGCAACAAAGTTACAAAATAATTGTATAAAAATAATAATATAAGTTATATATAAAAAAACAGAATATGATCAAACTTGTTTTATTCTACAAGAGACAGTTTCAAATCTGTGGTCCTTAGTTTGAATTGTTTCTTTAAAAGAAGAAACTTATCAGAAACATGGTTAGTTTATGAATCCTATTCTTTCATAGTCTTTTTTAAAACAAAGTTTTTTTGTTCTATGCTTCTCTTCTCAGGCATCTTACTAGACTCCCTTAACTCTTTTAACTTCTAGCTAAGTGAACATTGCGGTGTGTGAACCTACTGGAGTCCTCTGTCGCATGTGTCAAGAATAAACACTTAGGCCAGAATGAAATGTCATGAGGCACATACATTAAAACACACTAACCATGTTTTTCCTTTTGCCATAGGAAAAGATAATTTTCTCTAAGAGTGAAAGTTGAATGGGGAGGATAGCTATAATCTGTACTGAGGGCCTGCAAACTCAAAAGCTTATGGAAGCCAGACAGGTTGAAAAATCTTAAATTGCCTTACACAAATCCATTTCGCACAAGAGTCAGTCCTCAAAGAAACAGCTTCTCCCATAGGTCTTAAATACACTTTGGCCACTTTCATTTCTCTACATAGGAGAACATGGAGACCCAAGAAATACTTCACTGTTACAATACAAACACCAACACAGCTGTTAGGAGAATGTCTACTGGCCCCACCTCAGCCCTGGCAAGATAATGAGTGGTGAAGATTGTGTGGAACCAGACATCTTGAGTTATATTTCCAGAGTCAGCTGTCACTCAACTCCAATTGTCAGTAACATCAGGGAACCAGGGCCTAGTTTAGTCAAATCTTTTGTCAAAGGGGTCAGAAATTTTTATATAAAATTTCTCAATTTTGTGGGACTAACAAAAATAAGTCTTTTATCCAAACATGGCCTGAAGATTGTCTGTTGTGCCACCAGGCTGTATACGATTCATGACAGATGGTGCCCTATTTCATCTGTAATTGAGTGGTGTAGTATGGTCTCCTGGAAGCACAAAGCTCTGCCTATTCCAAAACATTATTATGGGTCCTGAGGTATCCACAGGCTTAATCTCATCTGCTAATGCTAAGTTCTTGAATCTAAAGCACCCTTACAGTCTCACCTCCACCCAATCTAGTCTGCTTTGGGGCTTTGTTCAACTAATTACTTCTGATTTTATGACATTCAATTCTTGGAGTAACTCCTGGATGGCTCAGTGAGTTAAGCATCTGACTCGATTTCAGCTCAGGTCATGATCTCAGGGTTGTGAGGTGGAGCTCCATGTTAGGCTCAACGGCTGGGCATGGAGCCTGCTTAGGAGTCTCCCCCTTGCCCCCTGACCCTGCACCCCACCCCTACTCACTCTAAAAACCACAAAAAAAAAAATCATGAAGACATTCAATCCTTTACCATCAGCTCCACCATCTCTGTCTACAGAATGGATCCCATTTTCCTCTCTCACTAAAACATTTCTACTCTCAACTATAAACATGGCTTTGAACTTAACTGCTATCTTTCTTTCCCCATCCACTCTTACTCCTTGACACCTGGCAATTTGGCTTCCAGTAAAGCTCTTTCTCAGAGTCATCAGTGACTCCAGATATCAACGAAGTTCTTGCCAGCTCCAATGGCATTTCATCCAGAACTCATTCTCCTACAGTTTGTCGCCCTCCAGGAAGCCAGCCCATATTGTGGTCTCAGGGTTCCAGAGTGCAACAAAGTAACAAAGAGAACATACATCCCCTCACCCAAACTCAAACATGCCTTGTGCTCTGCAACAGGCACCTCTCTCCATGTTACTGCTTCTTCCTTCATGCCCTGCTGTTAAACTAGAATTCCACCTAGGCTTTGGTGCCGGGTTTGAATGTCATTCCTTGTGGGACTAGGTCCTTCAGTGCCTCACAGGTTGGGAGGTCATCTGCTCAGCCTCTGAATTATAGCATTTTATGTGACTCTCATCAGATACTGCTTTATGCCACAGCTTTTCACTGGATGGATATACTTGCCATCTGACTAAGTATACGCCCTGCCTGAAGTCAGGCAGAGTCAGTACCTCTTCATTTTGGAGAGACAGAAGCCTGTAGTAAAGTCTGCCCATCTCTTCACATCTCCCTGAAGCCAAGCTCTTGGGCAGGAGCCTCCCACATTATGCTGGCTTGGCCATGAGACTGGTTTGGGCCAATGCGATGTTGGCAGACATGATGTGAGCAGAGGATTCGTTAGTATCAATATACTGGAGATCATTTTTTCTGTTGCTCTCTGGAACCCTGAGATGCTTCATGGGCTAGCTTACTGGAGAATGAGAAATTACAGGAAACAGAAACACGTTTGTCCTGCTGAGCATCCCAGTCCTCAGACCAACCAGAGCCCAGCCCAAACCACCAGACCGCAAAGGTTCACCAAGCTGACACAGACCAGAGGAGCCACTCAGCTGACCACAGAATCAGAAGAAACACTTGCTCCTTGAAGCCACTAAAGTTTCTGAGGGTGTAAGCAGAGGTGTTAATTGATATACAGAGTATCTGGCACACTGTATTGTTCAGAAATGAGTAAGGAATTAATGGAATTTTAACCTCTCTTTGATCATCCAATCGCAGTTTTTCTAGTCTAAAAACTGGAATACTCTAGATTTTTACACGGAGTTTTGTAAAATGAAAAAATGTAGCATCTGGAAAGCTTCTTAAATAACAGCACAAAAGCACACTATGAATTCCTTTATGTCCAACCCACTGAGCCTGTTTAACTTAAAGATTCATGCTACCCCCCACTGAACATCAGAACATGCTAATGCAAATATGCTCATTTAAGATCAAACAATAAAATGGTTTTGAAGAAAGCAACAGAAAGAAAGAAATCCTCTTCTGTGACCAATTGCTCACCTATATAGGTTCCACTGTTGTTACCAGCATATTCAGCATCTTCTGGATGGAGTGTAAAAGCATACAGAACAAAAAGCCAAGAAATAAAGCAGAACAGTTAGAAGCCCAGCCACAGATGCAAAAAAATAATAAAATAAAATAAATTACTTAAAACAATTACGTAAAGCACAGCATAGAACAGCCCTCACAATGCCACTCTTAAACATAAAACGTTTTGTTTTATATTTAAGTTTAAAGTAATGTTTTAAAACATCATGCAATTCAGTTTTCAACCTCCTTCAGAGGTTCCTTGATGCAGTTTCAAGAAAATTATAAAAGATCTGCCTACGATGTTTATACTTTCCACAGTTAAGAAAATTACAACACTTGATCCCCAAAGTAAATTTATTTTTGTAAATCAGGCTCTTTGATAATATGTAAATGTAGCACTTACTTTGGCTCACTGGATTAGACAGAAAGGTTAAGATTAAGATACATCCTTTCTTTTGATAGGAAGAAATTCTGTGTTGGAAAGGAATAAAGGCATACTATTTCCATTTTTATTTGAATTTTAACAAATGAATAGATGAAAACATTTTAAAACAAGTGATGGGTTAATTATTTCTTGGAATTAAATGAATACTGGGTTATACATATCTTAAAAATATAGTTGACCTAGTGAGTACTTGTTACTTTTAGGCCTCTTATCTTCACATAAATATGGAACTAATAGCACAGCTTGTGCAGGTATGAAATAGTTGAGAAGACTCCTCTGACATCCTTATTTTAAGATAAGGATGTCAATATATTTGAATAACACTGAGACTATTGACAGGAACAAAAACATAATGTACTATTTCAGACTACTCTCTGTATTTCTGCTATAGGAAGCAAAAAATAGTATAGATCTCAGAGTCCAACCATGATTTTTGGTACTGTAACATCAAGATGGAAGTTCAGATGCACAATATCTTCTATAAACCACTTGCTATACTCAATTTAATCCACACATATGTGTACTAAATAAAATTAATAGACTATGGCAGGGAAGCTTTTATACATGTACCTTTAGTTTCCTCTGAGAAGCACAAAGAAAATGAGAAAGGAAATGATTAAATGTGCAGAAAATACAATTAAAGTAGAAAGAAGATGCACAGGATGGAGAAAAAAAAATCCACCTACCACACTCAACTGTTTCCTCATCTTAGAAAAGCCAAAAGGGGAAAAAATGTATTTTAAATATTTCAAAATTATTAGTCAACAAATAAACAGAATTCATGAAAAACTACATTTTAGATTGCACCGTAATCCTGATCTGAAAAGAATGTGTTTACTAAAGCAGGAAAAGCACAAAGCCACCATGTAGCTTATTAAATGCCCAAATGGGAAAAATAATGAGGAAAAAACTTTTTTTTTTTTCAAAATAATACCTTCAAAGGGGAATTATTTTCAGTGGACATTGGTTTGTAAACAAATCTGTTTAACACTTAGTATACATACTTATAAATAATCCTTAAAATGCCCTTAAACTGTCTAAAAACCTTGTAATTTTAACAATATTATCAACTTATTACACATAGGAAGTGAGTCAGGCAGCCCTTTGCTTCATTCTGGCTGTAGTATTTGATAAAAGATATTGGAAAAGATCATTCTAAAAAATACTTGTTACTAATAGGACAGAAATTTAAGAGTTCCGTTTGCCTTTAGATACTCACCTTCAGTTAAAGGTGGAAAAAGAATTGGAAATTTAATAGAAGCAAAATCAAACCATAAGTCAAGGTGGAACATATTTCGCTATGAGACCTTGTAGAATGAACAGGCCTGGTGAGGACACTTCTTGGCTCACTTTTCTCTCCCAACTACAGAGTGGCAAGTCAAAGAAAACACTTAGGAGAGAGTGTGCACCACTGTGTTTTTATTTTCCAAATACCTATGGGTTCTCCAACTGTATTGGTTCTACTTGAACAGAATTCACAAAAGTGACAAGCAAATCATTATTACTCAGGCTTGGATTGGGAGTCATCCAAGTTGTGAGTTTATTTACATTCATTCCTTGTAGCTCTGGGACTTCCATGTGCATCTAAAACAAGTGATTAGAAAACAAACAATAAACTATGTGATACGGATTAGCCAAGCCAAGCCATGCCACTAGGCTTAGTGGAAATAATAAAAGTGGTGCTTCCGATGGTTCATCTGCGATCTCACTGTACCACTAAGTGGGTTGTTAAACAGAAAGTATGTTTTCTGATGGAAACAACAGGATTGACAGAGTGTTGTAGCCTGATTAAAGAATCAGTGTCATGTACATCAGATGATAAAAGCCATGTGTCTCTCTAACGCTGATACACACACGTGCATAAAAAAATTAAAACATCACAGGCAACCTACAATAAAACATCTCCATGTCACATATAGTATGGTATGTTTCATATTCTAAGAAAAGGTTGTGAATATGCTGCATAAATTCTCAGAGGAGTATTTCTTCTGTGCTTTCAGTAGGAAGAGAATGGTAATTTTTTGTGTGGTAACACACAGATGTCTATACCCAAGGAAGCAACATGCTTAATAGACAGCCAGTAGGAAAGAACACTTCCTTATGCTTAGCAAGTTTGAACAAAGAATACAATATATAAAAGGTTGATCTCAGAAGACATTTGGGATACTTGCATGATTCTTAACTATAGTAAGGCACTGTTCTTTGTACATTAAATGCCCAAACTTACTGAATTCTCTCACAGCTCTATGAAGCCGCTACTGTTACCTCCATGTGACAGATGGGAATCAGAGGTACAGAGAAATGAAGCACTCTGGGATGTGACCCACATGATCAGGTTCCGGAGTCTGTGTTTTTAACTACTATGCTATACTATCATACCAAAATCACTTTTTAATTACTCTAATGTTATGCTAGGCAGTACAAGTTGGTGGAGAGCTCAAAAGAAGAAAGCTTCTTTCAAGTTTCTTGTCTACTCTCACCACTTCCCAGGACACCAGCCTCTTGCCCCCTTCCCCTGAAGCTGGAACCTTCCACGTGTGTTTCTCTTCTCCTGACTGGAGAATGGGGGGAGACTCTCCCCAGGCTATCAGGAGTGTTCTCCACCTCTTCAAGAACTGAAGAGCAGGATGGGAAAATCACAGAGGAGAGGCCAACAAGGTCACAAAGAGTAATTCTGGCTGTCTTCAGAGAATGCAGTGGAAAAGCTCTCGTGAAGAGCATTTGATGAGCTCCACAAACAGGGCAGGAGGAAGTTTTTCATACTGCCGGGTGCTAGCCACGGTGGCTGGAGCAACATCACATACTCTTGACAAGTGGAGAAATTGTGTCTCTATAGGTGTGATAGTATTTATGGGGGCACAGTTAAATCCCCACCCTAAAAACTGCTTTATTTCACCTCCCACTGCCCCCATGTGATCTTCCCTAAAAGTCTGCAATAATCTGTGGCCTCGGACCATGCTCCTAATTGTAAATCAACTCTTTCTTAGCCACATAGTGTAGGGTCCTCAAGACAAAAGGCAAGAGATGGTATGGTTTAGAACCCTTCGTATGGAAAAGCTAAAAGCACATGCCTTGATAGCATTTTAAAAGGAACATCTTGGGCAGCCCAGGAGGCTGAGCGGTTTAGTGCCGCCTTCAGCCCAGGGCCTGATCCTGGAGACCCGGGATCAAGTCCCATGTCAGGCTCCCTGCATGAAGCCTGCTTCTCCCTCTGCCTGTGTCTCTGCCTCTCTCTCTCTCTCTCTCTCTCTCTGTCTCTCATGAATCAATAAATAAAATCTTTAAAAAAATAAAAATAAAAGGCATATATTCAATTTATGTAAGAAGAACATAATCTACTGAGATGAAGTTAGCTATAACAATTAGGCCATCACCTCCAGCTATCTCCTGACATAAACAGTCTGACATACAATTTACAGTTTAGGTTTTAATCTGCACCTCTGTCGACACAAACTCTGAACTCTGGCATTTCCCAAAGAATATCAGTAAATATTAGGGGGAAAACCACTTTCACTATTTTTTAAAACCCCATGTGTTTCTGTTAACACAAAATGCCACCAAAATTAAGAAAATACTTGACAAGGTTTAGGCATACAAATTTAATATAAGAACATAAGCAATCTACATGTTAATTTCTGAATTAACTTTATATATGAACACACTAAATAACACTGTTTAAGATGCCAGGAGAAAGAAGTTTACTTAATTTGAAAAGTTGTATTGTAACAACCTGGAATGTTATATATGTTACTCTCAAATGTTTGGCCTTCCAAAATATTGATACCATGTAGAGTGACTCCATTTGTTTACTCAGAGTTTATACTGTTGGTAGATTGTGATCTTCAATCCACAAAATGCTTGTTTTTGAATGAATTCAGTTATATGCTGTTTGAATCTCTGGTCCAGTTTGAATCTCTGGTCCAGTTAAATATTTTTTTTTTAAATATTTTATTTTGTACCCACATGACAGCTAACCACAAATGGCTAAACCAAATTCTAAAAAAAAAGGTTTTGGGCTTTTACCTTCTAATCTTTAAAAGGCTAATAAATCATATCTCCTGGATTCTTTTTATTATAAGAATTATGTAAGAGGTGTTCTTGTAAAAAAAATTTTTTTAATTAATATCATTCAATCAGTTGTAGGAGATATTTTCAGGTATTTCTATTTCGAGAACTAAAAAAAGAAACTAAGCCATAAATAAAAATCATGCTGGAATATTCTACTGTAAAACAGGCTATTTGAATAAGAAGAGCTTTTTCTGAATACCATGTAAACTAGTTTTGAATATGTTACATACTATTGAAGCCAAAGTTATTATAATGTTTGTATTGCTAAGACGACAATTCTGAACTAATAAAGTTTAATTTCAATAGAAAGGGGACAAACAGTATTTTAATTAACCAAAGGAAATCATATTTCTTTTTAAAGGTTAGGTGATACCATATTGCTTTATATATGCAACTGAGCTATAAAAATAAGGTTTTGGCAGAAAATCAGAAAGTACTTTAAATTATATCGACATAAGAATTGCAAGCTGCCAAGTGTCTGTCATGAAAACTACTCCTATATGTTTTACTTGAGACTAGGATATGCTTTTAACTCATTTCCAAAACACTTAACTTGTATCTTTCATGTAATAATCTAAAAGTTGGTCATGTCAAAGAAAACCTATCAGACTTCTAGGCTGCTCTTCTGTGTCTATTTCTAATGTAAATCCATTATGTAAGAGCCTATCATGAGATGAAGGAGAAAGGGAGGGAACACAGAATTCTATGATAGGTTTCTTTGTTGGGCAAGCTATTCTTTGGAAAAAAGAAAAAAAAAGCAAAACAGGAGGAAGTGGAGGTAATTCCCTCTCTCAAGCTCTCAAGCTTCTATGATTTGCTTATGCTTTGGTTTTAAGAGTTCGTATTTTTTAGGAATGTTTAATTTCAAGAGGCAAACTATTTTGTTTGTTTGAAGCCTATTTTCTCAATTGGTATTAGACATGCCAGGATACTTAAGGGGAGGAAATAGCCAAGCATCAAAGATGAACACCACAAAGTTATGCATAAGGATGCCAGTTTTAAAGCCTGAAGACATCAATATTAGGGTTCCTGATTTTATCTACCAGGAAGCCAGGATCTCCAGCTCTAACACAAACATAAATGCATTCTCCACTCCTTTTTGACTTTGAGTTTGACATTGACTGAACCCCTATAGTTCCAGGGCTTTTCCTCCATGCAAACTACTTTAGTTATGATGATATGATGTGAGTCAAATAAAGAGTAAAACCATAGTAGTATAATTTTTTTTTGTGAAAGAAGTTAGCTGGCTAATTCAATACATATTATTACCTGACTGAAGTCATTATCCTAAATTTACCATTTAACACTATGTCCTAGGTTTTAAATGCACTTGCAAAATTTACTGCAGAAAATTATCAACATGACTACTTTTTAGTAAATTTAGAAATACCAACATGACAGAATTATTCTCCTTCTATAATTTTTACATTACAGAAATGTTCCTTAAAACCTAGTCTATGAATTATTATTCAAAGTCATATTACTAAAAGATTTTCTGTTAACTTTCTGTTTTTCTTCATAGCATTATTCTATAATTCAAAGAGCACAATGGATGTCCTATCCTAAAAATCTAAGTACCAAATGTTGAAGTCCAGGAAGTCTTGGGTCAGATGGTCTTTACAAGTATAGTTACGTAAAGAGTCACTATCAGATACACAGGTTATAAAACAAAGTGCTTTTAAATTACTTTTAAAATGTTCAGAACCAGTGTAATAATTCTTGCTTAACTTTTGAGTTCAGGGGTTTAGGAGACAACATTAAGTAAACTTCAAATGGAATTTTAATTCTTTGACAATAAAAGTAATATTTCTATTTAATCTTCATGGACATAGACTATCTCTCTAAATAAGGTCCTATTTGCTATTCACTAGTGATTTTGATAATATGGCCATATTTGTTTATATTATTATTATTATATTATTATTTATTTGAATCAAGACAACTTAAAAAAATAGAAAAGAAAAAAGGAAGTGTGAATGGGAATCAGTAAACATTCTTAAATGATCTTCGAAGGGCAGAAAAAACGAACTCTTAAAAAAATCCAGATAATAACATTTCACTAATTTTAGAATAAATATTTCTCAGATGCAAATATTAAAGACTATAATACGGAAAACTCTGAATAATAGACAAAAATCATCCATTATTAATTAACAGCTCTATGCACATGCACGGGCGCGCGCACACACACACACACACACACACACAATACCTCTGGCATTCACACACATTTATACTGAAATCAGTTTGGGGAGAGCTATTAAAAAGATAATATACCCATTTCATGTAGCTCTTTAAAGAAACACATTTATAAAAACTCTTAAATGAAAATTCACAATCATATCAAACTAGATATTTCTAAGTTGCCTAAGACTCAAATTGGGAGTATGGATTAAGATGCGAGTAGAATCACACTGATGTCCTTTTCAAGTTACACACATTTTATCCCACACGCATCAAATGTATTAGAAGGGTGCAGGCCCCCAATTTAGAAATCCCTCCAAGAGCAAGTCAGGTGGATGCCTGGAGCGCCTGCCAGTGAAAATTCATCACACTTAAAAACGATGCACCCTTCTGGTTAAACTGTATGCTTTCTGATGTCACAATCCATGTGGCATTCTGTGACAAGTGTGTTTTTATTCTGTCCAGACTTAACGAAGCAAGAACAAGCAGGCTTTTGAATCAGTGCTCCCCTTGAAGTATTTGCTTGCTTGTGAGATTTATACTTGACTGTAGTTTGGCTCTCTTATAATGTAATTCCTAGGCTATACGCGTCTACAAACTGACAGAAATAACAGGAGATGTGAAAAATGCAACAATACTAAAACCAGATGTTGGTGCAAAATTCCAGGACCGTTTATTTGTGCATTTTGCCTTTTAATGTATGAGCTCTATGTTGAAAACAAAAGGCTTTTTTTTTACTCTTAAAATACCTAGAACCATGAAACATTTTGAGGAGATGAAGTAGGAAATTTATGGGATGGGGACTTGATGGAGGTGAGGAGTGGGGAGTAAACAAGAGCTGAGAGGAGTATGAAGGGAGGGGGGAAAATGCACCCAAATCCACACTATCTTTTTCAGTAATCCTACACCTCCATCCTTTTTCTGCTCTTATTTTGATTTAATCTCATCTTGTAACAACTCCAAACAGGCAGATTAAAGGTTAGAGTGACTATGATTTCTGGATAAGCAAAGAATAAAAATAACTGTTCTTAGGCACAATGGCCTTTGTCAATGCCCAAGAAAGTGGTAGATTACCTCCCCCTGATTTTATGTCTCACCCAAACCTTCTAGCTTTGGAGAAATAAAGGAGTTGCATTTGAGGTTACATTTATAAAACACCAGAAGTCAAGAAGAGTACTGTTGCTAGTTAGTTTCTTAAAGTGTGAGTCATGGGTTTGTTGTAAACAACCGCAAACACCCCTTTCTTCAAAAAATTCACTTTAATATTCTACTGTGAGTTTCTTATTTGCTTGGTTGCCATGAAATGATGATCCCAAAGCTATTACAAGGCAATACAAGCTCTCGTTCTACCACAAACACCTGCTTTAGTAGTCAAAAATAAACAGCAAGATTTGGTTACTCTGCATTTTTATTAACAAACTTACATGATTTCCTGCTGGAAACTTTGAAGGGCTGAACTAGTATTTCTGGTCGTCTCAGAGCCAATCTCCTGGGGGAAAAAGAAGGTCAATGCCTATCAATTTTCAGTACAGATCCAAGATTAATATAACACCAAAATATTAAAAGTCCCAAGGGGAAAAAAAAATGGGAAGCCAGGGGAAAAAATGAACACAATGCAATCTATTCAAATTAAAAAATAAATCATCTACTTTCAAATTTTTATAAATCACCCTCCTCCAAAATCACTCTTCTTTTTTCCCCCACCTTTCACATCAATACAGTTTCAGATATTAATGTGCT
This sequence comes from Canis lupus dingo, assembly GCF_003254725.2. NCBI lineage: Eukaryota > Metazoa > Chordata > Mammalia > Carnivora > Canidae > Canis > Canis lupus. The sequence continues at coordinate 16,215,217 of NC_064244.1, read as the reverse complement.
ATTTTTCCATTTGCTTCATAACAAAAACTGAATATGACCTGGTCCTGTCATATTATTTTTGGTCATTATTCATACTTAGTTAGACAAAACAGAAATCCAAACCTGAGGGATAAAGGATTCTAGAGCAAGGCTTTAGTGCTTATTTTATCACAACTATCCTCGAGTGATATTTTGCAGAGAACAAAAGGTCATTTGAAGAGAGACCATTACTGCATGCCAGTAGCTCACCTTTCCTGGAAATGCTTTGAGGGAATCAAACCTGCCCTGGGATTGGCATCACCTGCATGCTTTGCTTGCCACCATGTTGCATCATCTTGGCTCATAATCTGAAGAATATCTCCCTTTTTGAAAGAAAGCCCAGCTTCCTTACATGGAATTGCTTTATCCTCATTAGGGTTATAGTCAAAGAGGGCTTTGATAAACATCTGGAAGAGAGTTTCATTTAAAAGGAGTAAATATAAAAAATAAAGTGGAAGGGCCAACATTCTTCTCTAAGGATCATTTAAAAAAAAAAAAGATTTTTTTTTTTTTAAAAGAGAATACGAAAATGAACTTGTGACAAAGTGGGTACGTGTTAGACAGGGAAATATTAGCACCCCCCCACCACCACCACCAAAACAAACAAAAAAATATTTTTAAGTAATGATTACCTTGCCTTCTTTGGATGGTGTCTCCTCTTTGATGCTGGGTATAATCTTAAATGTAATTGCCCCCTGAGACTGAGCCTGAAAACAGAAGAAAGACTTATCAGAGAACTTCTACAGGCAAGGAAAAAGAAGGCAAAACAGGTAGAAAATGGACTGACTGAAAAATTTATAAGCCTGGGGTTTCTACTCTTAGATAAGCCAAACTGAGAAAACTATTTTTGTAGAAATTCCTGCAGTATGAGAAAGCACTCAAGTTTGTCAAGTAAGTTAAAAAACACTAAACACTAAATCCACTTTTACCTCCTGTGCAGTTTCAAAATGCCGACGAATACATTACCATCCATGTTGAGCTACTTCAAAATAGAAACAGAGAAACTGCAAAGTGCCTTACACAGACAATGTTACATGGTGAGGACAGATGATATGCAAGGTTCACATACATTTAAGTATTGGCACATCACGTTTTTAGGGACAAGATAGTTGTATTGTCAGTAACTCAGTTATAAATGTACGATTAACTTATACAGAATATGTACATACATTAGCTGCAATGTTCATCAGAAAAAAATAATGAACATTCACTGCTATTATATTCAAGTTAGTAAAATACAAAATGTAATAGATTAATTAAAAGATGGAAAGATTAATTACCTATTAATTTAATTAAAGCAAAAACAATACATGCAGTGCTTTTCTGACCGTCTCAGACCAGAGCAGATCTCCCCTTAATATACTCTCATGTCGGGCAGCCCCAGTGGCGCAGCGGTTTAGCGCTGCCTGCAGCCCGGGGCGTGATCCTGGAGACCCTGGATCAAGTCCCATGTCAGGCTCTCTGTATGATGCCTGCTTCTCCCTCTGCCTGTGTCTCTGCCTCTCTGTCTGTCTCTATGAATAAATAAATAAAATATTTAAAAATATATATATATACTCTCGCGTCTTTCTGTTTCTTTCTAGTATGTCTCATAACTGTGCTAAGTTATCATTTATACAATTATTTCTTAATATCTGTTATCCTGGCTAAATTCTTTTTTTTAAGATTTTATTTGTTCATGAGAGACACGGAGAGAGAGAGGCAGAGACATAGGCAGGGGGAGAAGCAGGCTCCATGCAAGGAGCCCAATGAGGGACTCGATCCCAGGACTTTGGGATCATGCCCTGAGCCAAAGGCAGAAGCTCAACCCTGAGCCACCCAGGCATCCTCCGGCTAAATTCTAAGGCCCATGAAAGCACTAAGTATCTGGCACATATGTGAGAGGAATGAGGGAGGAAAGAAAAGAGAAAGACGAGATTAGGCAGATAAAGGAAGAAGGAAAGAAGGAGAGAGAAGGGAGAATGCAGAGCTATCTCTGAGGCTCACTCTTGTAAACCAGGGCTCTGGTCTGGGGGAAAGGAGGAGGAGGCCCTGATTTGCATTTGCCAATGTCCATGGACCATAGTCAACTTCCATTTACCAGTGTGAAGTCCCTGAAAGCCCAGCTGGGAAAAGCTGCACAGAATCAGCTCTTGCAAAAATAAGGAGGCAGCTCCAGGAGAGCACAGAGACTCAAGTAAAACAGGGTTTTAATAGTATCGATCTATCTATCTATCTAGATATCTAGATTCTATCTAAATTCGATCAGAATTTTACAGCAGGACCGATTTCAAACTGGTAATATCACTATTATTACCCATCATAAAACAATTCACCAATCTTATTAAGAATTCATATAATATTGAATTGTACAGGTAGAGAGAAAGCAAGTCTTCTTTATGACCTCTTCCAATTCTACTACTTTGTATGTGTGTGCATCTGTGTTAATGTGTGCAAAGCCCTTAGAACAGTGTCATTAAGGGTTCAACCACTATAAGAATTACTAGTATTACTAAGTCCTACAGGTCTATCAACCATTATGATTGCCATCACTTGGATGTACAATGGATTAGTCCATCAATGTAACCTTCTTCCTATTCCTAAATATTTTTTACAATCTTGCCTATATAATACATCTGCCAAATTATTTCCTACAGGTCAATTCCCAACAATTGAATTTCTTGATTAAAGGGTAGGCAAATTTAAAATTTTAATGGTTTCAGATAGCCATATCAAAAGGATCTACTAAATCCATCCCAGTACTGGAAGCATATAAGTAGAACTATGTGCCTAGAATCTGCTGACTATAGCTATTATTAAGCTTTTAAATTTTTCAGATGGGTTTTTTTGTAAATTTTTCTCTAAATATTTTTTCTCTTATTAATTTTTATGAACTCTCTCCATGTTAAAACACCTATCACATATTGACAATATTTTTTCTAAGCGTCACATGTCTTTAAAGTCATATGGCATCTTTTTCTATAAACAAAATTTTCAATTCTTGCAATCACATCAGTTATTTTTCTATTTGTATTTCACATCAAATTTAAAAAGTCTTCCTTCATTTTTTGGATTTTTAAAAAATATTTAATTCTTTGGAATCTGTTTTGGGTGTAGTGTAAAATAGGGACTGACTTTATTTTTTCTACTTGAATCATCAATTTATCCAATACCATTTATGAAATGACTTCACTGTTTTCCCATGGATTTAAAATGCCACCATCTTAATCATTACTAGATTTTTTTATACACAGGGTCTGTTTAAGATACTAAACTCTATTTCTGTATGTTATGTTTTCACACATTAACAGAGACAGCCTTCCTCATTTTTCTCCTTACAAATGAACTGGAGAATTAATACTGTCAAGACCTAAAATAATTTTGTTCTGTTTTAGATTTCACAAGACATCTAAATTAGTTTCACTGTTTTAGACACCTTAAAAGCACAGCCTATAGTCTGGCCATATCGATGAGAGAAGGGAAAAGGAAAATGCATCACGAACAACAGGGTAGATGCCATCTATTATGTACCTATTTGGGACAAGCCCTGTAATAAAGTCTTCATATACATTAGCCCATTTAATCCTCAAAATACTCCAGTGAGAGATTTACCTCTTCTTGTTTTCATTTAGAAATGAAAACACTAAGGCAACACAAAGATTAAGGTATTTTCTGAGGACATACAGGAACTAAAATGAAACTGGGATTTCAACTCTGGATTGCTAAATCCAAGTCCTATATGTATAACCAAGTCTGAAACGTACTGATTCAATGTCATTTTTTACTACAATTTTAAAATGTTTTCAGCTTACCAAAATCTGAATTATTTCCTCAGGCCTTTTATCCTCGACTGGAATCCCATTCACTTCCCTAAGTTCATCACCAACATGAATAAGACCTGAAAAGTAACAAATTTGGTAGTAAATTAGCAGAGTTACCTACAAAAGAACTGCTATTTGCAACAGTGTCCAGACTCAAAGCACTGTTTGGTTCCCTTAATACATTTGAGGAGACCTTTATGCTTCTCGGGTTTCAGATTCTGTGCCTCTCAACAGCAATGAATCAGGGACTACCATGTTATAATGCCGGCAAAGAAATGACATCAGCATCCTGGTCTTTGTCTAGAAATGTACATGATTTTCACCTAATAAAAGAATTTTTATTTTGTTTCAAAGGCTGCACACTTGCAGTAGTATTTTTCAAAGCAGAACCACTTGAAACAGATCTTAATATAACTTTGGAAGCCCATGTAAACTTAGATTGTAGAGTGAGAATTATTTATTTCAATAGGTTCCTACAATTCAATACAGAGAAGAGTATCTTATTATTCTGAGGTATTACATCAAATGATTGTTATCCTCTTACTTACATGTTGGAAATGTTGCCCATGAAATACAACATGACCCATCCCTGCACCTAGTGTTGAAACCCTTACCACTTCATGTTTTGTTTTGTTTTTTAAATCCTTACCACTTCTATCTGCAGCTCCTCCTCTCATGATTCTAGCCACAACGATGGCTCCAGTCTGCTCATCTTTTTTAATGGTAGCTCCCTTTTAAGGAAAACAAAAAAAAGTACTTGTGAGTAAAGGTGTGCGTTGGGTGGTAGGAAAGGGAACAGAAATAAGGATATTTATCTGGAAAAAGTGAGAACAAATACAAAAAATGAAAGGTACGAGGCAGGAGGAATAGACATCATGCCCCTTGTCTTACAAACACTCCTCTCTTGGTACAGATTTTCTATCTGAATCTATCAGACGCATCATCTATGATTTTCAGCACAATTTAAGAATTTTTCAAATCTTTAACCTCTTCAACTCTATGAATAGTAGAAATACCTTCTTTCCATGAGAATATCTTGTATTTGAACAGTATTTTGTTTTGCCCCTCAACAGCATTTTCTCATCTCACTTTGTCTTTATAATACCCCAGGAAGAAGGTAGGCTGTACTGAGATGAAGTGAATACGAAAATCTTACAGAAATTAGAAAACTAAAACTCAGCTCATCTGGCTTTTAATTTAGTCTTCCTTTATTACTCCATTATGGTAAAGGAACTCAGCCATGATGACAAAGAAAGAAGAAAAAAAGACTTCAATTCTGACTTAGTCACAGCCCTTACCTAATGTTAAGATAAACTAATGGAAGAAAGATTTGTTACTCCAAGGTCTTTATGTACTAGGGTTGTACTTAGAACAAAGAGAACTAATGTTTTGGCATGACATTAGGAAACAATTTCAAAAAGAGTCCAGAAACTCTTCATTTATGCATGTTCAGAAGCAAATTAATGGAATGCGGCTTTGTAAGAACACCAGGCATAAATGGTTACTTTGAACACCTTTTTATGACTTTACTTCTAAGAAACTGGCACTGGTGTTCCAGGAAAGCCTCTAAAATAGCACCGCACAGCTAAAAAGATGCACATTAGGTGGTGGCAGAAGTCACACTCAAAAAGAAAGTGGAATTCTTCTCACATATCAATAAACACATGTGTATCATTTAAAAAAAAAGATATGTAAACAAAACTAGGAATACGTTTGTAATACGTATATTTCACATGACAGCTATCAGATACATATCTAATAATGGTAAAAAAAAATCAAATCATTAAATGATCAGATGATTTTGTGACATTTTTCATCCCCAACTATACATTCATCCAAAGACTAAAATGAGCATCTCTCCACAATCATTAACACCAAACTCATAAAGACCCGTCACTTAACTGTAATTTCTGCCTTTAAACAGTTAACTTATAGCCAAGATGACTAGAAATGTAATATTTTTAAATAAAAACTAGTATTATTAAATAAACTTTCATTTTCCTTAACAATATCTCAAACCTTCCCATCAAAGTATGCTTCACGGCAGAAGGGTCTGGTGGCCTAATTTAAGATTAATTACCCATTTTTTAGATTGTTCTTTTTCCCACCATTTTCCTTTTGTACCTGAAGTAAAATTGGTATGTGACATTATATGACTTTCGGGTATACACCATTACAATTTGACACCTGTATGCACCATAAGGTGATTACCACTAGAAGTCTAGTTACCATCCATCCATCACCATATAATGACCCTGTTTCACCTATTTTGTCCCCTACCAACTTTCTGGTAGCCACCAATCAGTTGTTTATTATCTAGGAGTTAGTTTTGTTTGTTCATTTGCTTTATTCTAGGTTTCACATATGAATAAAATCATATGGTATTCGTCATCCTCTAACTTCTTTCACTTAGTATAGTACCTTCAACATCTATCCATGTTGTCACAAATGGCAAGATTCCATTCTTTTTTAATGACAGAGTAATATTCCATTGTATACATATATACACCACATCTTCTTCACCTATTCCTCTACCAGTGGACATCCACATCCTTTCCAGGTCTTGACTATAGTATATAGTGCTACAATAAACACAGGGGTGCATGTATCTTTTCAAATCAGTATTTTTATATTCTTCAGATTAAATAGCCAGAAGTGGAAAAGATGGATCATATGGTAGTTCCAGTCTTAAATTTTTAACAGTATGGGGAAGTTTCCATAATGTTTTCTGTAGTGGCTGTACCAATTTAGATTCCCATAAACAATGTACAAGGATCCCCTTTTCTCCATGTCCTCACCAAGACATATCCTATCTTGTCTTTTTGGTAATACTTATTCTAACTGATGTTAGGTGATGTGTGAAATCAGTTTTGAGTTGCATTTCCCTAATAAATAGCGGTGCTGAATATATTTTCATGTGCCTACTGGCCATCTGGATGTCTTCTTTGGAAAAAATGTCTATTCAGATACTCTGCTCATTTTTAATTAAGTTATTTTGTGGGGTGTTTTTGAATTGTAGGAGTTCTTTATATATTTTGGACATTAATCCCTTATCGGATACATGATTTGCAAAAATCTCCTATTCAGTAGATAATCTTTTCATTTCAATGATTTCTTTTGTTGTGCAGAAGTTTGATGTAGACCACTTTGTTTATTTTTGTTTCCCTTGCCTTTAGAGTCACACCTACAAAAATATTGCTAACACATGTCAAGGAGCTTACCACCTGTATTTTCTTCTTCTAGGACTTTTACAGTTTCAAGTCTTAAATTCAAGTCTTTAATGCATTACAAGTTAATGTTTGTATATACTGCAAGACAGTGGTCAAGTTTCATTCTTTTGCATGTGGCTGTCCAGTTTTTCCCAAAACCATTTATTGAAAAGACTCTTTTTTCTCCATGGTATGTCATTGGCTCTTTTGCTGTAAATTAATTGTCCATATATGTGTGGGTTTAATTTTGGGCTCTCAATCCGTTCCATTTATCAGTGTGCCTGTTCTTACACCCATACCAAACTGTTTTGATTGCTATAGCTTTGTAGTATAATTTCAAACCAAGGAGCATGATGCCTCAAACCTTGTTCTTTTTTTTTTTTTCAAGATTACCTTGGCTATATGGGATCTTCTGTGGTTCCATACAAATTTTAGAATTATTTGCTCTAGTTCCATGAAAACTGCCCTTGGAATTTTGAAAGGCACTGCATTGAATCTGTAGATTGTTTTGGGTAGTATGGACATTTTAACAAAATTAATTCTTCTAATTCATGAGCACGGACTATCCTTCCATTTATTTGTGACTTCTTCAATTTCTTTCATCAATGTCATAGTTTTCAGTGTATGGATCTTTCACTTTCTTGGTTAAATTTATTCCTAGGCATTTTATTCTTTTAAATGAGATTGTTTTCTTATTTCCTCTTTCTGATAATTCATTATTCATGTGCAGAAATGCCATAGATTTATGTTATGTTGATTTTGTATCCCCCTACTTTACTGAATCCATTTATCAGTTCAAACAGTTTTGGTGTAATCTTTTGGATTATCTATATATAATATGGTACCAACTGCAAGGAGTGACAATTTTAGTTCTTCCATCCTTGAATGCCTTCTATTTCTTTTTCTTGCTTAATTGCTATGGCTAAGACATCTAATACTGTGTTGAATTAACAGTGGCAAGAGTGTGTAATCCTCTTCTTGATTCTGATCTTAGAGGAAAAACTGTCAGGTTTTTACCATTGGGTATATTAGCTGTGGGTCTGTCATATATGTCTTTTATCTTTACTCACCTTGCTAAGTTTGGATCATATAAATCCAAGTTGAATCTTGTCAAATGATTTTTCTGCATCTATTAAGATCATATGGTTTTTATCCTTTATTTTGTTAATGTGCTATGCCATGTTGATTAATCTATGGGCACTAAACCACCACCCTTGGATCTCTGGACTAAAACCCACTTGATCATGGCTTATGATCCATTTAATGTATTATTGAATTCATTTTTTGTTAGTAATTTTGTTGAGAATTTTTTCATCAGTGTCATCAATGATATTGGCCTGTAACTTACTGTGTATATGTGGTATTCTTGTCTGGTTTTGGTATCAGGATAATGTTTCAAAAATAATAAAGTGCTCCCTCCCCTTTAACTTTCTCTAACAGTTTTTAAACAGTATGCATTAAATCTTTAAATGCTTGATAAAATTCATTTGTGAAGCCCCTTAGACTTTTGTTGGGAAATTCTAATTATTATTCAATATCCTTGCTAGTAATTAGTCTACTTAGATTTTTTTTTCTTTATGACTTGGTCTTGGAAAATTGTATGTTTCTAGGAATTTATCCATTTCCTCTAGATTGTCCCATTTGTTGGTGTATACTTGTTCATAGTCTCATGATTCTTTGTATTTCTGTGGTGTCAGTTGTAACTTCTCTTTCATTTCTGATTTTACTTGAATCCTCTTTTTCTTGATGAGTCTAGCTAAAGGTTTGTCAGATGCTTTATCTCTTCACAGAAATAGCTCTTAGTTTCATTGACCTTTTCTATTGTTTTGTCTCTTTCCTTTATTTCTGCTCTGGTCTTTATTATTTCTTTCCATCTACTAACTTTGGGCTTCCTTTTTGTGTCAAATTAGATTATTTTTACTTGAGGAAGGCCTGTAATGCTATGAATTTCCCTTTTAGAATCACTTTTGCTGATTTCAAAATTTTTGGTTTGTGGTGTTCCTATTTTCATTTCCATCCCCAGGTACTTTTTAATTCCTTCTTTGATTTCTTCAATGACCCACTGATTGTTCAGTAGCATGTTGTTTGATCTCCATATTTGGGAGGGTTTCCCAATTTTCTTCTTGTATTTGATTTCTGGTTTTATACCATTGTGGGTGGAGAAGATGCTTGATATTTCATCTTCTTGAATTTATTGAGACTAGTTTTGTGGCCCAACATTGTCTATCATGGAGAATGTTCCATGCGCACTTGAGAAGCATGTGTATTCTGTTCTTTTTGGATGGAATATTCTGCACATATCTATTAAGTCTAACTGGTCTAATGTACTGTTCAAAGCCATTATTTGCTCATGGACTTTCTGTTTGGATGATGCATCCACTGATGTAAGTGGAGTGTTAAAGTCCCCTACTATTACATTCCTGTCAATTTCTCCCTTTAAGTCAATAACATTTGCTTTATATATCTTGGGTCTCTATATTTGGTGCACATATATTTATAAAGGGTATGTCTTCTAGTTAGATTAACCCTTTTCATTATGTAATGCCTTTTTTGTTTATTACTATAGTTTTGTTTTAAAGTCTACTTTGTCTGCTATTAAGTATAGCTGCTCGAGCTTTTTGTTTCCATTTGCAAAGAATATATTTCTCCACTCTCACTTTCAGTTTAGGTATGTCTTTACTTCAGAAGTGAGTTTCTTACAGGGAGCATATAGACATGTCTTCTCTTTTTTATGCATTCAACCACTCTGTCTTTTGACTGAAATATGGAGTTCATTTAAAGTAGCTATTGATAGGTACATACTTACTGCCATTTTGTTAATTGTTTTCTGGCTGTTTTCATAGTTCCTGTCTATTCTTTTCTCTCTCTTCACTTCTGGCTCAATGCCTTCCTTTTATAATGTTTAGTTTCCTTTCTCATTTTCTTTTGTGTATTTTGTATAAATTTTGCATTATGGTTATTGTGAAGTTCACTTATAATTTCCTATTGTAGGTCTGTTTGAGTTGATAGCATCTTAAGCTGCACATAGTCCAAAACTTTACATTTTTCCTTCCTGCCTTTCACATTTTATATTTATGTCACACTTTACATCTTTTTATTTTGTGCTTCCATTAACGGATTTTAGTTAATTTTACTATTTTTGTATTTTGACCTTCACACTTGCCATATTAGTGACTGATCCACTACCTTTACCATATACTGACCTTTTCCAGTGACATTTTTACTTCCATATGCTTTCGTAGTATTTAGTGCCATTTCTTTTTCAGTTTAGAAAAGTCCTTTTAACATTACTTACAGAGCCAGCTTAATTATGATGAACCACTTCTGCTTTTGCTTAAATCTGTAAAACTTTTAACGTCTCCTTCAAATCTGAATACTAAACTTAGTGATAGAGACTTCTAGGGTAGAAGTTTTCTCCTTTCAGCACTTGGAATATGTCATGCCACTCTTCTCTAGCCTGCAAAGTTTCTGCTGAAAAATCTGCTGATAGCCTTATGGGGTTTCCCTGGATATAGTAAGTTGTTTTTCTCTTCCAACTTTTAAGATTCTCTTTTACCATTTTAATTATAATGTGTCCTCCTATGGATCACTTTGGGTTCTTATCTGGAACTATCTGGCCTTTATAGACCTGTAGGTCTATTTTCTTGTCTTAATTTAGAAAAGTTTTCAGCTATTACTTCTTCAAACAAGTTTTCTGGCCCTGTCTATCTTGTATTTGGACCCCTATAAGAGAATATTATTCCACTTGATGTTGATCCAAAGCTTCCTTAAATTATTTTCGATTTTTTTTTCATTCTTTTTTCTTTTTGCTGCTTTGTCTGTGAGACTTCTACTGCTTTTTCTTCCAGCTTGCTGATCTGATCTTTGGCTTCATCCTGTTGAGCTGCTCTAGTGTATTTTTCAGTTCAATTACTGTGTTGTTCAGTTCTGTACCTTGTGTTTGAAATTTTGTTGTATTTCTCTTTGTTGAGGATCCCATTGTGTTGATCCAATCTTCTTCTGAGTTCAGTGAGCATCCTTATGACCATTACCTTGAATTCTTTATCAGATACACTGCTTACCTCCATTTCATCAATGTCATTTTCTAATGATTTCTCCTGTTTTGTTTGGAACATTTTCCTCTATCTCCTCATTTTGCTTGATTCTCTGTGTTTGTTTCTATGTATTAGGTAAATCAATCACATCTCCAAATATTGAAGCAGTGACCTTTCAAAGGAGATGTCATATGACCTAGGAACTTAATCCCCTCTGGCCAGAGCTAGGTGCTCAAGAAGCATCCTCTGTATAGGATGCATTAACCTGTTTGCTATGGCAGAGCTATGTCTGCAATGCAGTGTGTATAGGGCTAGTGCCCAGCCTGGCTGTAACACACCTCTGTACTGGGCACTACAAGGCTGCACTGTGGCAAAGGGGTGGGCAGGGCTGTTGGGATGCACAGTTACAGTGTGGGGGTTGGCAGGACTCTCAGCTGGGGACATCCACGTGTCTAGCAGATTATAGGAACAGTACCCAAATGATTCCTACTCCCTCACCAACTTTAACAAAGTAAATAAGGTCACAAATATGGCATCTGCCAATGTCTCCATCCCTGAGGAAAGTTCCAAAAGTTTCCTGCCTCTCTGGTAAGCACTCTAAGATTTGTAAGTGGGTCTCTTTCACATATGGTCTAGGTGCTTTTAAATTGGGAGTTTTTGTGCTAGGTTTCTGGGTGAGTGAGTCTGTACATGAGCTCTTAGGAGCAAGTTCTTCATTTCTTAGAGTTCTATGTTTTTCCTGAATATAATCTCCAGTTTGTTGTGTTTACTGCAGGTCCTGTTGACTTATTCTGTGATTCAGAGAAGTTGACAAATGTTTATTGAGAACCTACTCTACCACATTCTGTTCTAAGAGCTTATAATACATTGGTGAAACAAACTAAGCATCTCTGACGGCTCATGGAGCTGACATCTAACAAGGGAGAAGGACAATAAACAAAAGATGAAATAATTAGATATACATAGGTTAGAAGGTGTTATACTATATGTTGGCAAATTGAATTTAAATAAATGATTTAAAAAATAAAAAATGATAAACAACCTAATATTTAATTTATTTATTTTTTTTTAAAAAGAAGAAGAAGGTGGTAAACACTATGGTTATGAGAGAGGGCGGCGTGGGGGGGGGGGGGGAGATCAAGAGTGCCAGGGCAGGTAAAAGAAAGATAATGTCAAGATGCAGGCCTCAATGAGAAGATGACATTTGAGTAAAGAAATATTAAAAAGGACATGAAGGAGGGGATGGCTGGGTGGTTCAGTTGATTAAATGTCTGACTCTTGATTTGGGCTGAGGTCATGATCTCAGGGTTGTGAGATGGAGCCCTATGGGGATCCTCGCTCCATGTGGAGTCTGCTTGAGAGTTTCTTGCTCCCTCTTTCTCTCTCTCTGCCCCTCCCACTTCCCTCTTAAAAAAAAGAAAAGGGTGGGGGAGATGAAGGAGAAATAGCACATAGGTGCTCAGATGAGGTTATGAATGGAATGATCAAGGAAGAGAAAAAAAGCTATTGTGGCTGAAGTGAAGTAAAAGGAGAGAAGTAGGAGGTGAGGTTAGATGGTTAACAGAGAGCCAGATCATGTAGGTCATTGTGAGAGCTCTGGACTTTATTCTGAAAGAAACAAGGAGAAGCTGAACAGCAGAAGTGCTATACTCTAACAGGTTTACTCCACCTACTATGTTAAGGGTGAAGGAATGTAAGAGCCAAATGAGGAAACAGGCTGGAGGTTGTTAAAATACTCCAGGGTACCGATGAAGGAAGCTTGGATCTGACTGGCAGAAGGAGAAATGATGAATAGTCTGGCTATATTATTGGTAGAGCCTAAAAGATCTCCCAGTAGACTGGAAATGGGACACGAAAGAAGAAAGGTATCAAAGACTGATTCTGACTTTTGGCTGAGCAATTAGAAAGATGGGATTGTAATCAACTAAGAGGAGGTATCCTAGAAGGGATATGGATTCGAGGACAAACATCAGTTTACTTTTGGACATGTGAAGACAGAGATGTCCACTGGACATTTTAATGGAGATATCAAGTACACAGATGGACATACACATTTAAAGCTCAGAAAAAAAGTTCTGGAGGAAAAATAGACCTGGGAATTACTGACACACAGAAGATTTTTAAAGCCATGGGCTGGATGAAATCATTTCTAGGATGTATAGATAAAGAAGAGCACTCCAGCACTGAAGGGTTACTCTGTTATACATAGAAACCTTGAAACAGAAGTGCTTGCTAGCTGCTGACTCTACCTATCCCTGGAGGGTGAGATATGTACCCTGAGAAATAATCTCTCACTTTCTACATTATACTAGCACTTGACTCAATTTTCGATTCCTTCATTCTTGAAGATTATTACATCCATATTCCTTTCCATGCCCCTATTATCACAATTCTTTGAGGTATTTCTAGTGGAAGATCCTTGCATGAAAATAAGATCAAGGGGATCCCTGGGTGGCTCAGTGGTTTAGCGCCTGCCTTTGGCCCAGGGCGTGATCCTAGAGTCCCGGGATCGAGTACCGTATTGGGCTCCCAGCATGGAGCCTGCTTCTCCCTCCTCCTGTGTCTCTGCCTCTCTGTCTATCATAAATAAATAAATAAATCTTAAAAAAAAAAAGAAAATAAGATCAAAACTCAATAAAATAGAGTGCATTACATGCCATATCATACAAAAGTCTATAGTTCTATGATACACATGGCAAAGGCAAAACGAATAAAACCGTATCTAATGTTTAAATATTTACATATTTTCTTATTTAGTTATTTTACATTTATTTTATGTGATTTTTGAAAGGAGTGGGGGACACAAGCAGTGGGAAAAGCAGAGGGAGAGGGAGAGGATTTCAAGCAGGCTCCATGCTCCACAAGGAGCTCAGTGAGGGGGTGGGGAGCTCTATCTCATGACCCTGAGATCATGACCTGAGCCAAAATCAAGAATCAGATGGTCAAGTGATTGAGTCACCCAGGCACCCTGCTATTCTGTATGATTTTGACAAAACAGAGAGTATAGAGAACTTCAGGTTAGATTGAAAAGTTAAAATTCTGGTTAAATTTGTCTTGGTACTACTGCAAAATGGTTTATAAAGCAGTATTGCAGAGACCAGGCTATCCTGTAGGCTGTCCTACACAAAAACTGCATTGCTTACAATACTGCCAATATTCTAAGACCTCCTCCTTAAACTGGTAGCACAGGTGATTTCAGTTGAATCTTTGAAATCAAAGTGGTTTCAAGTATTGTCTACCAAACAATTGCATCAAGTATATTGGAGACATTTTTAAAAATATAGTTTCCCAGGCCCCACCTGAAACTTACTGATGCAGAATTTCTGGGGGACAGAGACTATGAAGTCTGCATTTTAAGTAAGCACCTCCGGTAATTCTCAGAATACCCCTAGTAGTTTAAGCACCACAGTTCTAAAAGAAACAAGACGGTATCCCTGGGTGGCTCAGCAGTTTAGCGCCTGCCTTCGGCCCAGGGTATGATCCTGGAATCCTGGGATCAAGTCCCACGTCAGGTTCCTTGCATGGAGCCTGCTTATCCCTCTGCCTGCGTCTCTGCCTCTCTCTCTGTCTCTTGTGAATAAATAAAATCTTTTATAAAAAATAAAAAAATGAAAAAAATAAAAGAAACAAGAAGGACAACCCATGCCAGAAACTGAAAATCGGGATCATAATCTACTCACTCACTAATAGAATGTCATTTTCTTAAGCTTGCCAAAAAACTGTTTATTATTATTTCTGGATAATTAGATACAGATAGAGATTATTCCAAATTCATAGGGAAGGATGATAGCTCTGCTCTGTGCATCCTAACCAGTGCTTTTCCCTCCTTCTCTCAATTCATTCATCCATCCCTCTCCTCAAACTAACAGCCTCTCACCTTCCCACTGCAAATACCTACATGATCTGTGTTCACTGCCTCTTTTCCCTAGAAATGGTCCTCTCCTTCAACAACTGTCATCTAGAGCTCCCACCTTGTCATTCTATGTAACATTTACTTAATGCCTGCATATGGCCTAAAAACTGGCAAAGCATTTCAAACACATAATGCTAGCTGATACTCAAAACACTCTTGAAGAAGCATATCTCCTGATTATCTAATAAGGAACCTCAGGCTTATTTCACTGATATTTCACCTCAGTCCAAAAACTAAAATTACATTTTTAAGAGATTTATTTATTTGAGAGTGTGCATGTAAGAGTGGCAGGGGGTGGGGGGCAGAGGGAGAGAAAGTGAATCCTCCAGCTGACTCCTTGCTGAGCATGGAGCCTGCCAAGGAGCTCACCCCAGGACCTAAGACCATGTCCTGAGCTGAAATCAAGAGTCGAATGCTTAACAATGAGCCACCTAGGCACCTCCAAAATTACATTCTTAAATAACATTGATAAACTAACACCTTGATTGCTAAATCCCTCTTGAATCCTTTGCCAAAAATTTCCTGACCATCCAATCACTAGAATTTTATTTCAGCTTGGCTTCCCTCATCTTAACTATTTGATTCTTACAACCTGGATTCATTCTCCTAAGAATGCCTCAGACTCAACCTTCTCTCAGTTTCTGCTTCTCCTCCTACCCCCTGCCCTTTTGGTGGTTGTGGTTTTTCCAGTAACCTCTCCAAAATGACAAATGACATTTGACAAATGTAAAACGACAAGTTTGCTGAAAATGACTATTTTCTACAGTTCATTTTTTAAACTTTTACTTTTAAATAATGGAGAAACAAAATTGTTTAAATTCATGTAAAAATAGCAAAAAAAAGAAAGATTATGAATAAAAATGAAATGGAATTAAAATTTTTAAATACCCCACACTTAAAAGGAAATAAAAATGCTATTAAGTGCAAAATGCTATTTGGCATTATGAAGTTGCCAAATTATACCTTGGTATATGAATTAAGAAACTGATCAAAAAAAAAAAAAAGAAAAAAAAAGAAACTTAACAATTGAATAATCCAAGAAATGCTTAAAATAGCGCCTGAATACACAAATAATACATATTGGGAGAACATCCTCATGCTTAAGACAAATAATTAATTTTTAAATTTTATTTATTTAGAGTAGGGGGAGGGGCAGAGGGCAAGAGAGAATCCTCAGCAGGCTCCATACTTAGTTAGCATGGAGCCCAGGGCACGACCCTAAGATCATGAATTAAGCCAAAATCAAATCAGATACTCAACCAACTGAACCACTTAGGTTCCCTGAGAAATAATTATTTTTAAACATCTTAAGAATTCAACCAAGTTTAAAATTTATCTGGTTCTATTTCCTAAATCCCTAGCCTCTTCCTAGTACCTGCATAGCCCCGCAGGCTCTACAGAACCATAGGGGCACTTGAAAGTTTTCTTCCCATGCATTTCCTTCTATTCTTGCTAACTGGATAGTTAGCACTTCTCACCACCTACATAACAACATCCTGGGGTATTTGTTCTCCCCCTCTTGCACTGTTTATCTGAAGATTTGCCTGCTCTGACTGAATCTAACATATGCAACTCTCACTCTTATCCTACTTCAGACTCTTGTTTTAAATACGCTATGTTATATAAACTTTAAGAAAAGAGGGGTATTTGGGTGTCTCAGTCGGTTAAGCATCTGTCTTCAGCTCAGGTCATGATCCCAGGGTCCTGGGATTGAGACCTGAGTGACTCCCTGTTCAGCGGGGAGTCTGTTTCTCCTGCTGCCCCTTCCCCCAAACTTGAGTGTGCTCTGTATCTCAAATATATATGTAAATAGAATCAACAAACAAGAGAGAAAGAAAAGAGAGCTAACAAAGGATGATTATGTCAACCTTAGGTCTAATTATTTCAGGTTTACATGTTTACTAGTGAGAGCATGTGATCTATTCAAGAACAAAATATGATAATACAACTTCAGGTTATTTTGTATACTTCATTCAATTGCTTTTCAAATTGAAACTAATTTATAGAGGGCCAGTTAAAACTTTTGAAAACTGTCAATGCAGTGCATACCTAATTTCTTTGACAAACATTTGGAAGATCGGATTTGCTCAGGAGAGGCTTGGGACTTAAATGTCGCTGATGGCAGCTTCAACATTAGCTCACCAAACCAACACACCAAAAACTGCTGCCCCTGGGAAAACTGATCAAAGAAATTACTACTGATGAATGACTGAACTCCTCAAGGTGGTCAGCGTTCTGATTACCTAAGAGCCTGAATTTGTCAAAAACAAAACTAAAAAATGTATTTCTTATTGTGGGATGCACAGAAGCCAACAAGCATTAGTTACTTTATGGCAATAGGCTCTGAGATAGATCTTTCTACATCTGAACTATATATACCATCTATCCCTACTAAGTACGTCACCTCCACAACAAAGACCAAGAGATATTTAGGTTACCAGTACAGATTTCTAACCACAGATGAAAAGCACAAATTTATCATCTACATGAAACAATCTTAGCCAGGAACACAGGGAGCAGTTCCCTTATCTCAAACGCAGATTTATTGGTGTCTTTTTCTGGGTAAGAGTATTCAATGCATTTATCGAGGTACCAAAGTTGCCCTTACACAAACAAAACATGAAAATTACCTAAAAGGTACAAGTTATAAAGACACAATATGGTATAGAAGAAAAAACTAGTATTTGAAGGTAAAAAGCCAAGTTTGGACCTCAGTTTTACCACTCATAAGCTGTGATACCTAGGGAAGTTGCTTCTTTGTCTATCAGTGCCCTAGTCTATCACAGTGGAAAAAATATGTGTACTATGAGGATTAAATATACTGTATGCAAAGTACTTCACCAAGTGCCCAGCATGTATTGCATTATCTACTGCTTTTGCTTTAAGAACACAAAAGTAACTTAATTAGGAAAAAATGAGCTACAACACATTTAAAATCAACTGCTACATGATGAAATGTATTTTTCTTCCAAATGTAGTTCCATCAAAATATGGATACACACTACACTCGTATCCTATGGCTGTGCAAATGTGCCACACAAATTTAGTGACTTAAAACAACACAAATGTATTATTTTACAGCTTCTGGAGGGAGGAGGGCCAAAATGAGTGTTCTCGGGCTAACATCAAAGTGTCAAGGGGTTGTGCTCCTTCTGGACAATCTAGGGAAGAATCTGATCCGCACTTTTTCCAGTGTCTAGAAATTTCGGGAATTCCTGGGCTCATGGCAACATCACTCCAAACTTTGCTTTAATTATCACATCTTCTTTTGCAACTCTGACTTCCTGCCTCCCCTTTCCACTTCAGTAAAAACCCTTGTGATGACATTAGGCTGACCAGATAACTCAGATAATCTTCCCAACTCAAGATTTTTACTGAATCACAAATCCCTTTGCTATGGAAAGTAATATTTCGCAGGTTCTGAAGATTAGGACTTGATGTCACTGGGCACTGCAGGGGACATCATTCTGCCCACCATAAACCCTTCAACATAATCTGACATTGTATAAATTCTGGTGCTAAAATAAATGGGTACATATACACTTTGAAATAGCAGACATTTGATTAATCTCTCATTACTTTAAAATAAATCAGCTTCCTAGACAAGCCATAGGCAATTTTTTTAGTTGCACCATTTGATCTTAAATCAGCTGTGACTGGCACATGCTATGCTGTCTTTTATAAATGTCAACATCACATTGTATAAATTGTTGCTATTTATAACCAAGAGAATGTCTGTCATTTTATTTGGCTTTTTTTCTTTTTTCTAAATAATCTTTCTTAGACATGAATGCACTATTTAAAGTTTGACAACACACACACACACAAATAAAAATTTAAAAAATAAAGTTTGACAAACACAGGAAAAGTATGTTTCAAAGAGAGGAATAAATGGTATGTTCCCATCAGATATGGCTTTATCCTGATATCTACTCATACCTAAGCACAAAATGTAGACCCAAACTCACCAGTGGTTCTCTATTTTTGACCAGACGAATGATTTTAACTGAGTCTTCCTCATCATCAATATCATCTGGCATTGGAGGTAATACAGGATCATAATTCTTCTGAGCCACAGTATCATGTACAGAAAGCAAAGCCTTTCAAAATCAAAATTTGGAAAAAAATTAATCAAATGTAAAATTCCAAGCATATCCAACTATAAAGAAAATCAAATTGGCATTACAATTTTGACATAGCAAGGCAACTACTTGAAAATGAGGAGCTTAGAAACAGAAGTATAAAAAAGAGCACAAGGCAGCTCTACTCCCCTGCCACACCACCCCATCCCCAAAGCCACTAACGTAGGACAAAAATCAGCATAAAAGTCTTCTCACCTGCATATTCTCTGGTTTATCCTTTTAAGGGTGGCAACTAGGGATGGGGTGGGGGCGGTTATTACTTTTTCTAGGAGGGAGAAAGTAAAGCTATAGGTACATTGTTCGATGAGCCAGTAGAAGTCTAAGAGAACTGTATTTTTCCCTCCCTACTGTTAGCAGAACACACACACACACACACACACACACACACACACAAAACGAAACGCTGAGCAATATGACTTTCATTTTTTCCTTGATTTTCTCACAATTTCACTTTTTGTGTAATAAGCTAACATGTATATAAAAGAATAAAAGTTTTTCTAGTCATGAATGTCATGGTGGTAAAACTCCACAAACACTGTGAGATTGTCATTATAGACCAATGACCAAAAAAACACTCAAACCTTGACATGTCACAACTATTTTAGGAGAATGCATTTTAGACTTTTAACTACCATGTTGCCTAATCACTACCACCACAGTCCATAAATTAGTTTAGCCAGAAGCCTAGAAATCATCTTTGAAACCAATCTCTCCCCCACCTTACACTCCCCAACGTGGGTTGTAAGTATATTTAACATTTCTGTATATAAGACAAACAATTTTTCCAAGTGGTTGTCCCAGTTTTTACCTTTGAGTTATCTCAGGCTGCCCCTTGAGTCCTTACCCAAGGCATATGCATATTAAAAAAAAAACTACCAAAAAGGATTAGAGCAGTGGTTATTAGCTGAGAACAATTTTACTGCCCAATAGCCACTTGGCAATGTCTGGAGACAGTTTGGGTAGTCAGAGTGTGGAGGATGCTACTGCCATCTAGTGCGTAGAAGCCAAGGATGCTCCTAAACATCTGACAGCATACAGGGCAGTTCCCTGCCTTCCCCATCCCTTCAAACATTTTCCAGCTCCAAAATATCAATAGTCCCAAGTTTCAGAAACTCTGCATTACAGGGAATAATCCCCAAAGATCACATAGGGCAGGAGTGGCTCCTGGTTCCATCAGTCAGAGGGGAAAGGCTTGGCATTCACAGGGCATTGAGGACACTTAACAGAGGGATATTGTCTTTATACTGGGAAACACTTAGTCCAAGATTAAACACTGCTAAGATCTCAGCTAACAAAGCTTAAAAGCAAGCCTCTGAAGGATCAACATGTTTCCAAGTAATTCAATTATAATAGGGAAAAAAACCCTAAAGAATATTACCTATAAAAATAAAAAATATCCAGCATCAAACAAAGTAAAACTCATGATGACTCAGAATCAATTACTGACAGGAGTTACTAGACAAAGGAAGACTTAAGAAAATACTGCTCATGAAGAAGACCATAACACCACAGAACTAAACCCTGAAAATTACACAGATGACAGAATTATATAGAACCAAATCCTGAAATTACAGATAGACTGTAGACAAGGAAATAATACCTATTATATAATTGTATCCTAAATGTTTAAAAAGCTAGAGGAAAAAATGAAAATCAGATGGGCAATATATAAGAAAGATTCAAATAAAACTTCTAGAGATAAAAGATACAATGTATGAAATTTTTTTAAAGTGCACTGAGATTAACACATCATTAAAGCAACTTATAAACTAACAAGAAACACAAAGATAAAGTAGAGTAAAAAATTATGAATGGAACATTATTGAGCTATGAGACAACTTATATACACCTAATTGGCATCTCCAAAGAAAGGAGAGGTGCTAAAAATTATTTGAAGAAATATGGCAAAAAATATTCCAAATTTGATTTGGGGGGGGGGGGGGGAGCCCCTAGGTCCAAGAAGTTCAAAATATCCAAGCACAAAAAAAAAAGTAAAATAAAATAAAAAGAAACCACCAAATTGCTTAAAACCAGTGAGAAAGTTAAAATTGGCCAAAGGAAAAAAGGTAAAAATGACAACATAATCAGAAACAATGTGAGCTACAAGGTAATAGCAACATCTTTTAAACACTCAAAGAAAACCAGCAACCTAAAGTTCTATACCCAGCAAAAATATCTTTAAGTAATGTGAGCATACTGAAGACTTATTAAAAGACATACAAAAGCTGAAGGAATTCATCACCAGAACAGTTGCATTACAAAATACGGTATATGAAGTCTTTCAGACAGGAAGATAGGAATAAGAGTGGATGGGAATATGGATCTATAAAGAGTTGAATGAAAAACATCAGAAATGTCCCCTATCTGTGTATCTATGAAAACTATCTTGCATATAGCTATGACTAACAGATGGCTAATAAACATCTTTTAAAATAAAATGATTATTATAGTTGATAGACAATATTAACACCAGCTATGCATTTTCCCTCGTTAGCTTTGTATTCACCTCCATGTCTGCTTTCCAAAACACCTTTTAAGATTTATAGATATCAAGTTCCTAATTCTTTATAGTTTTGCTTTACAAATATTTTTGCTTAGCAACATTTTCATTTTGGACAACTAAATGTAACTTTGTATTCTATTTGCCTGCTTTAACTGTGGTGACACTATTCTTCAGTATATACATTGTCTTTTTGTAAAAAAGGCAACACCTAAATAAGAAAATTGTATTTCCATATGCCATAACCCCACTAATCACAACTGATGGGTTTAACGGTTGCTCAGAAAACTACACAGGAAATTGAACACTAGGCCTTGTAACTCCTCAGGCACACAGGCTTTCCCTGCTTTGGATCCCCTCGGGTCAATTCTATGTTCTAAGTTTCTGTCAGGTCCACAGAGTTAAGTGTCTAACTCAAAAGAATGAGTAACACTGATTTATTCCTCCAGAAGGAAGCTTCACTTTTCCCTTTTGCATGCTTTAATGAAGTATCATCCATTCTACATGTTCAGGTGATGAGCAACTTCTGGTAAGTGCATGTTTTGGAAAGCTGAAAAATTGCAACAAATCCTTTTATTTTATTGCCTTTTTAAAACCTATCAAATTTTCCCTGACTTCCTGAATTATAATACCATATTCTAGAGATGATGTCATTTTGTTGTTTTATCAAAAACAAGCCACTGAATGATGACTCCTATAGGTTGATTTGCCTTTACTGTGGCCACATGATGCCACGGAGTGGTCATTATTTTTAATGTCTCTCTTTGCTTCCCCTAGAAACAAAGTGTCTGTAAAGATCCACATCCTTTCATCAGTGCCCTCAAAGGCTATCAATACTATGGCTCTTCTCCATTCGATCACTGCAGGAAGCTCCCATACCTTATCACATCCACTGAGGCCTTCTGTTACAGCCCCACTTCCTTTTTCTCAGCACCTGTTGTCTCTTTGATGCTTCATTACTTTTCTTGGACTTTAAGATTTGGACAGTAAGACTGGATTTTATAAACATTATTGAATAATAAAAGTAATTATTATTGATTGTATATGGCAACCAACCAATCAATTGACAGATATCTTTAAAAATATTTATTTACTTATTTGAGAGTGAATGGGCAAGTGAGCATGGAGGGAGGGGCAGAGAGAATCTCAAGCAGACTCCCTACTGAGCCCAGAGCCAGAAGCAGGGCTCAATCTCACAACCCGGAGATCACGACCTGAGCTGAAACCAAGAGCTGACTGCTTAATGACTGAGCCACCCAGGTGCCCTTCAACTTAGAGATTTTAAGACTGGGTGTAATCTTTAACTCTTTGATAGCCCTCAGGTGACACAAGTGTTACAAAATTTCAAGTCATTTCCTAACTGTTGGGAATCAAGAGTGACAAACTGTGGATGCCTAGGTGGCTCAGCAGTTGAGAATCTACCTTCAGCTCAGGGGATGATTCTGGAATCCTGGGATCGAGTCCCACATTGGGCTCCTGCATGGAGCCTGTTTCTCCCTCTGCCTATGTCTCTGCCTCTCTCTTTCTGTGTCTCTCATGAATAAATAAAGAAATATTTAAAAAACAAAAAAGAGTGACAAACTGTACAGGGAGAATGTTGACATATATTCCAGTAGTGATCAATTAGCAAAACTTAGAAAGAATATTAAACAGGGCTTGCAAGGGCATAGGGTTTGGAAAGGACCTTCTCATGCACATCTGTGGGCACTGTATACTGAGAAGATGTCTAGATTATTGCAAAGGACAAGTTGGCAATCACTATCAAAATTTTAGATGTATAGTATTTTAACTCACAATTTACTGACCAATAAAATTCTGAAATATACGAGAGATGTCCATTATAGTGCTATTTACATAGCAAAAAAAAAAAAAAAAAAAAAGGCAGAGATGCCCACCTCAAAGAGATTAGTTATGTTGCTTCAAAGAGAAGTCCACAAAATACCAAAATGTTAAAGGTCCACAAAACAAGAAGTATTGCATTCTAATTATAATGGAAAAAATGTAGCGGTGCCTGGGTGACTAAGTTGGTTAAGTGTCTGAATCTTGATTTCAGCTCAGGTCATAATCTCAGAGTTGTGGGATAGAGACCTGAGCCGGGCTCCATGCTTAGCAGGAAGTCTGCATGAGATTGTCTCTCCCCCTATCCTTCTGTCCCTCCCACCAAATAAATAAATAAATCTTAAAAAAAAAAAGAAAAATGTGTAGGTAATATTTCTGTATGCAAAAAGGAAAAGTAATGCAGCAAATGAACAGTAATTATCCCTAAAAGGTATATGGACACATGCTTCACAGAACAGAAAGTGATTAAACATATGAAATGGTGCTCATCTTCACAAAACATAACAATGAAGAAAGGAACTTCTACTTTCTCCATGGTTTGAATTAAAAATACAATTATGCATTATCAAAATATTTTCCTAATTACTTTTAAAACTTTTTATCAAGTCCCTTTGTAAAAAGTAAAATGAAAGTCAGACTAATTGTCACAACCTTATGAAAGACAAATGTAAACTGTTTATTTAAGTAAATTATTCCTTCTAACCACATTCACACATTTTTTTTTTTTTTTTTTTTACTTTTCCTGTGTGTCTATCTGTCCATCTGTTCCTGAAGTTGGGAATGTTTCTTCTCTATCTCATGATTATGCTTCAATTTTTATACTCAATTTTTACTTCAATTTTTAATACTTCAATTTTTAAACCTTTTACTTGGAATTCACTGTGTACTACATACAATATGCAATATTATATATATTATTTTCTCCCAATAATTAACCACTTGGGCCAATACCATGTATTGAAGCTGCATCCAGTTCTACCCATCCATACTTCCATCCATCCCTCACATCCTTCATGGAGGCCATAATCATGTTTCACCTGAATTACCTCCACTGGTTCCAGTTGGCCTTCCTCCATTCAGCATCCCACTCCTCCTGCCCTACCACCACTCCTCCACTCCAAGAATCCGTGTACTAGAACAACGGCGTCACTTGCCTATTTAAATCCTTTCAGTGGCTTTCCACTGCTCTTAGGATGAAATCCAAACTTTGCAATATGTTCACAATAAGAGCGGCCATATAATTTATCATCTAAAAAAAGGAAACAACTGAAATGGAAAGGAGGCTATTAATAATCATGCTGGGACTACAGGCACAAACCAGACTGTTCCTGGGCAAACCAGGATGTATATAGCCCCTGTACTCAATCAAAGTAGTCCCTGTATAGCTCTGAACTCTGCCCCTTCCTCTCCTCAAGCTACTGTTCAACCACACTGAACTCATTTACATCCTCAAACTTGACAAGTTATTTTCTTTATGGGACTTCGTATACTATTCACCTTATTTAAAACATCTGTTTTAATGGGCACCTGGGTGGCTCAGTTGATTAAACATCTGACTCTTGATTTTGGCTTAGGTTTTGATCTCAAGGTCATTAGATCTAGCCCTGAGTAGGGCTCACTGCTCAGTGGGATTCTGCTTGAGAACTTCTCTCTCCTGCCCCTCCTCCACAGCCCCCTAGTCTCTCTCTTTCTTAAATAAATCTTTTTTAAGAAATCTATTTTCACATCCTATCCCAACTCACCTTTCCTCTTCCTCCTTTTGGTTACCTCAAATTCAACCTCCAGGGCTCAACTTACTTGCCACTTCCTCTGGAACATTTTCTCCAACCCTCCCCACACTCCTTCTTTCCCAAAGTTAGATCTGGGAGCTAGATCCTCTCTGATGACCACAGTGTTTTAAGGTTTTCTCTATTCATTTGAGAGAGAGACAGACAGACAGAGAGAGAGAGAGAGAGCGTAAACTACAGGAAGGGCAGAGGAGAGGGAAAGAGAGAATCCCAAGGAGCCTGCATGACCTGAGCTGAAACCAAGAGTCGGACGCTGGACTGGCTGAGCCACCTACGTACCCCTCCACAGTATTTCTATGTGTTCTTTTACTCAGTATTTCTCCTGTTAGCTTCCTTAACCTTCACGTATCTTCTGCAAGTTGCATCTGTAGGGTCTGGCACAGAGTAGGCATTGGACATTTGAGAATGAATGAATGAGGATCTGACTCCAGGAACATTTACAAATAACCAGAGAAAGTTCTAAAATTTTTCAAAAAGGAGTTGGTAGATCTGTGGGATAGATGTATTGACCTCCTCCTAGGGGCTGTGCATTTAGTTGTATACAACTATGTGTGTTTATAAAAATCATTACTTTTGAGGTAGACCTCAGGTTTCTTTTCACTACTGTGAACGATTTTAAGTGAAAGATCCATCTTTAACAAGTAAATAATTACTTCCCTTATGCACTGCAAATTAAAAACAATATTCAAATTAACACCCTGGAGTTACGTTTTTCATATTTAAATTGTCTGCTCAATTTACAATTCATGTATACCTGTTATAGTCTATTGTACCTTGTTCTGCTTTAAAAAAAAAAAAAGAAAATATTTTACTTTACTAAATGACTTCTCAATTACCTAAAAAAAAGTGAAATTCGGGTAGCCCAGGTGGCTCAGCGGTTTAGCGCCACCTTCGGCTCAGGGCGTGATCCTGGAGACTGGGGATCCGGTCCCACATCTGGCTCCCTGCATGGAGCCTGCTTCTCCCTCTGCCTGTGTTTCTGCCTCTCTCTCTCCCTGTGTCCCTAATGAATAAATAAATAAAATCTTTTTTTTAAAAAAGTGAAATTCAAATTGATGGTGTTAATTATTTCAAGGAAAGCAATGTTAAATATTAGGTTATAAAGGTAAGAAAGATATCCCCCCAAGGCTAGCTAACTAGAAATTGCCACTGCCAACTGAGACATCATGTGTCTACAATCTTACCCACTTCCTACACATCACTTACTGAAAATACATCTTTCATGCTGACTTCTCACACATTCTATCACATGGCTATACAAACATAAAACATTTTAAAAGCATTAATCTAAAATATGTTCATAGTTTATAAGGTTGTATCCAACGGTGAGTACAATCTAAAATCATACTTCCCTCTTGAGCAAAATACCAGTTTCCATCCAGTATAACCTCTTATTTATTGGCTGTTCTATTCCAAACACTCTTGAATAGAATACCAAATCATGTTGTTTTGTCCGAAACACTCGTCTTCAATTTCTAATACTCAAAACAAGATCGTACTCTCAAAAAGGAGTTTAACAAGCTTCTCCCAGCTAACCTCACCCTTCTCTGGTTCATATTCACTTCTCATGTGCACTCAGAACAAATGAAGACATTTTCAGAACTTTCTCTACCTATGAATCTCTTACTCTGAGCTCTTAACCTTTCTATATACTTTAATTTCAAGCAACTATTCTGCTTTAATCTGATCTTTATTCTTTAGAACTAAAATTCAACCAATCTCCTCTGTACCAGTGCAAATCAATTACTCTATACTACTAATGATAGTACACTTAACAGCACTTATTTTAATTCTAAGGATTAGGAGTTAAAGTTAGGGCATGTTTTCACTTCATCTTTTATTTAATACTATCTTTCTCTTTTCACTAGCAATTGAAGACTACTTAGAGTTCCAAAGGAAATTTTTCAAGGAAGGTAGAAATCAAGTTTTTGCATCTAGGCAGAAATATTCATTTGACAGCCTACATATGCTTAATAGAAATGATCATAAGATAATTGATCATTTTGGGGCACTTGGGTGGCTCAGTAAGTCAAGCATCCAACTTTTGGTTTCAGCACAGGTCATGATCTCAGGGTCATGAGACGGAGCCCAGCATCAAACTCCACACTCAGCAGGAGTCTGTTTGAGATTCTCCCTCTCCCTCTGCCCCTCCTCCTGACTCATACTCTCTCAAATAAATCTTTAAAAAGGAAAAATAACTGATCGTTTCAATTACATAATCCATATGTAATTTTGACTCATGGAACAATCTTTCAAGTGTAATGGCAGCAATAGCAAGTCCAAAACGTACAGATGATAGGATTTAGTGCATTAGTGACCTCAGAATTAACAGGAACATTTTGAAATGACCTCTGTTGACCAAGCACCTTTGGGGGAAAGGTAAGTGATACATACCTGGAAGAAAAATGGCAGGGAAGGAGTGAAATAGGTGAAGGAGATTAAGAGATACAATCTTCCAGTCACAAAATAAGTAAAAGGCAGAAATGTCATATACCACAGAGGGAATAGAGTCAATGATAGTGTAACAACTTTGTAGGGTGACATACAGTACCTGGACTAATTGCGGTGATCATTTTTTAATGTGTATACATATCAGAGGTCACTATGTTGTACACCTGAAACTAATACAATATTGTTATGTCAACTAGTCTTCAATAAAAAAAATGGCAAGGAGACTTGAAATCTGCCTACTGATACTAATATTCTATACTGGAAAACTGCTCTGCTCTGTAAAGGGTAGTATTTATTAAAATATGAATTAGTGGAGGGAGAGGAGATGGGGCAGATAACAGGGGAGGGCAAAGTGAAAAACTGAAATGATCCTATACAAAAATAGGTACAGTTGTCCAATATATTGGAATACCGTTCACTAGCCATGTAAAATGACCTAAACAAAATCACTGATAGATTCTGCATTCTATACTCTTACCTTCATTTAAAGGAAACTGACCTTGAAGTGACATTATATTCACTACCTGAAATCCTGAGCTACCCGATTAAAGTATTTTATAGTTAGTCACATTATTATCAAAAGCTCAACTTTCTTCCTTAATGGGATTTGGGTTATTAAAATACTGTGCACGATTTGAAAATACATTCACTTGAAAATTGACGCTCGAAATAAAATTCATCTGAAGCCTCAGAAAGTGGCCCTCCTGGAAGATATTTATTACACGTCCTCACCTTCACATTGGGTTTTGACAGGAGTTTCAACAGCTCTCTGATCTCACTGTTTAATGGCTTGTTCTGAAGCTCTTCAGCCAGCTGTAAGGGAGATCACATTGACACAGAGAACATTTAGTAAGGGCGCTGTGTTGCTCCATATGTGACAACCGAGAATCTATCTTGCCACTTTCCAGTG
The DNA here is from genome assembly GCF_003254725.2 of Canis lupus dingo. Classification (NCBI taxonomy): domain Eukaryota; kingdom Metazoa; phylum Chordata; class Mammalia; order Carnivora; family Canidae; genus Canis; species Canis lupus. The sequence goes on along the minus strand of NC_064244.1, from coordinate 16,186,614 downwards.
ATTAAGGAGAGGTCGGTATGAAAGAAAACAGACCATCAATGACGGCTCCTTTTTTCAGGCCCTTGGTAGGCCAGATCCCAGGCCAGGATCGTGGCTGAGTAGAACTCCAAAAATCATATCATCCAGATCACCTTCTGATTTATTGCAATGAGGGTAAATCCCAGCACTTCATCTTAAGGAATGGTCTTTTGCATGCAAACAAAGGACCACTTGTCAAAAGGATTGGATCCGGTTTTGACACTATTTTTTAAAAAGAGAGAAAGAAAGAAAATGGAAAAAAAAAAAGAAAGGTTCTGAATGAGGTGGTGAAATCCACAGGGTTCCCAAAAACCCACAATAGCTTGCTGTTTAGAGCTGGAGGAAAAAGAACTAGAATGTCTTTAATAGAGCAAATGATCTGAAACTTTTATGTTTACCTACAGGATAAGAAATCCATTCAATATAAACCAGGTTAATCACAAAATGACTTAAAATAGGTTGACAAGTACTCTGGGAACAAACACGCCGACCATATTCTACTATCATGATAAAGCATTCCCATTTGCTGGTTCTAGCTAAAGAATAGTTGGAACTTTGAACCTGCTTCATGTTCTTCAAGAGATTTTCCTATCAAGACTCTTCCATTTTAGGATATAGTAAGGATATAATTTCCTAAGAAGAAAAAGCAAGACCAAACAGAAAGAGAAATTATACTGTGAAATATGTAGAAGAGAATTCAAAATATGTACAATATATTTTCATTAAAAAAACCCACCTTAAAACACTGCTTGAAATTTCTCTGGTCCTATTGTTTCTACCAAACTAAAAACAACTGCTCTTATCTCTAGACAAGGACTTTCCTCTAAAAGAAGGGCATAAAGTAAATTATACACTAAAATAAAATGTCATAAATTGATATATTCGTTACATTTCAAAAAGTGACTTAACTTTTCAAACGTAAAATTTTTGTTTTTCAAGGTAAAGCAATTGTGATAATTGTTAACCTACAGAAAGTCACAGGCTCTTTGCATTCTTTAGTCACTTTATAACAATACTTTTAAAAATTTAAATATATTGTTCTGATGAATTAGAAAATGCTATATTTTACCATATTATAATAACAGCCTCTAATTTTTTTAAAAAGCAATATTATCATAATATGATTGGGCCTCAGGGGAGCCCTGAGTGGCTCAGTGGTTTGGTGCCTGCTTCAGCCCAGGGCATGATCCTGGAGTCCTGGGATTGAGTCCCACAGCAGGCTCCCTCCATGGAGCCTGCTTCTCTCTCTTCCTGTGTCTCTGCCTCCCTCTCTCTCTCTCTCTCTCTCTCTGTGTCTCTCATGAATAAATAAGCTCTTCTTTAAAAAAAAATATGATTGGGCCTCAATCACACTGGATAGTTAATAAATACTTCTCCAAACTCTCAATAGTTAAAGTTTTTTAAGTGATTTCTTGAGACTTTCTCAAGTGGCAACTGCAGCTTACTAGAATTCTATCTGTAACTTTACTCACCTTCACTTTAAAAATTTTGGTTCTATAATGCAGAGGAATAAGCTTCCTCATAAACACATAAACTGAAATATCTCTATAATTTGTAATCTCTGTGGATAGAACTGGAAAGGAGTTTGAGAGACTAAACAAATAGCAAATCACTTAGAGATTTATTACATATGCCTTATTATCTAAATTAAAATAGAAAGCATATATAAGAAAATCAACTTCTGAAGATGATCAGTTGTTTTTTAGTTTTTTTAAAATTATATGGCCCAATATTTAAACTGAACTATGGCTTTTTTTTTTTAATCATAACCAAGGAAAAAATTTAAAAAGCAACAGATAAGCTCTAGGAGATCACAAAAACCAGCCTTCACATGAGACCTATTTCTCATCTGGCTTAGTGTCCTTTATAGTTTATCCAGGTGTGCTTTCAATTCATCCGAGTTTGTAAGTGAACAGCAAGGTAATTCCCTCCCTCAGATTGAAAATAAAATTACAGCTACAGGAAATTAACTACTCCATCAATGCCAACTGCTTCTAAAATTTATTTTTTGGTTATGAAGGTAATTTGGAAAGGACTAATATCCATAAATCATTATGATGCTTTATACTCCATTTTAAAAACAATCCTGTCTTTTTATGTATTTCATCAGGCCTCATTCCGACACTAGCGTATCTGTCATTTTTTAGCACTGTCAGCAACAGACCTATCTCATTTGTCTTTATTTCTCCAAAGCATTCCTCCTGCCTGTGACTTTCTCAGAACACTAGTAGCTGACAGTTTCTCTCTGCCCAGAGAGTTCTAGCCTCAGACTTCTGCTACTGTAGCTACCCAGGTAGAACAGAGGGCATCTCCACGCACATTTTTTGAGCGGGAGAGTGAATGCAAATCAGCACAGTATCCGCATAAGGTCCTTGGTGACAGGACTTTTGGAAACATCTGCAGCTTCTTCTCGTTTTCACTCCTAGGATCTCACACTTGTGTCTGTGCCAGGAAGAGCTCTGCTCAGGGCCGGGCCCAAGGGAGCCAGGTGGCAGGGAGCTCCAAAAGGCACACTTACATCATCGGCCAAGACTGCTGCACCGTGGAGAATGGGCACGGGGTTCTGCTTCTCATAGTAGTGGAGCTTTTCATGAATCTAGAAGAAAAACAAGAGTATACAAGTTCACCTGCTAGCTAACGGTGAGATAGTTGAAGGGTTTTCAGCACTGCAAACAGAAATGGATCCACTAAACCTCAAACAAAAATTAAACGTTTCTATAAATCTATAGATGACAAATACGTGGACCTAATTCTATGGTCCAGTGTTTCAATGTGATGTCAAATGGGGGCAAAAATCGTTATCAAATAGAGCCCACATAAAAACTAAACCTTTCTTTTTCCCTTGAATAATTATGATAGTTTTCTAAAATCTGTAACTTCTAAAACACTTTGCTTCAGTATCAGTTGTAGTTCATATCTCTGCTAAAAACATAAATTATGATTAAAGCCAAGTGATGAGGCAGCAGCCACTTGGGTTGGTACGTGATAACCACTAGAAGCAAGAGAGCTGGTGTGGTGTGTGCCTTCCCAAGCATGCTGTTCCTTCCCTTCGCTTAGTCTTTTTTCCTCCCAGATTCTCAACATTTCCCCCAAATTCAAACTTCTAAGAAACAAAGGGATTGCTCTTAGTTGAAGACATTTCTTAGAAGTATTGAGCTTGGATAACTTTCTGTCCTGTAAAACAAGGAAAATTACACTATCAAAGAATAATTGGGTCCTTTCATTCCCGACATTACCCAAGAAAAACAAAGGTGAGAATGTATTTTAGTGTGCTAGAAGACACACAGAGTTCCTTTAAAAATCTAGTATTGGGCAGCCCTGGTGGCACAGCAGTTTAGCACCACCTGTGGCCCAGGGCGTGATCCTGGAGACCGGGGATGGAGTCCCACATCCGGCTCCCTGCATGGAGCCTGCTTCTCCCTCTGCCTGTGTCTCTGCCTCATTCTTTCTCTCTCTCTCTCTGGGTCTTGTGAATAAATAAATAAATAAATTCTTTTTTAAAAATTCTAGTATTATGGGAATCCCTGGGTGGCTTAGCGGTTTAGTGCCCGCCTTCGGCCCAGGGTGTGATACTGGAAACCTGGGATCGAGTCCCATATCAGGCTCCCTGCATGGAGCCTGCTTCTTCCTCTGCCTGTGTCTCTGTCTCTCTCTCTCTCTCAATCTGTGTCTCTCATGAATAAATAAATAAAATCTTTAAAAAAATCTAGTATTATCATTAAGAAATGAAATGCTTTGACAAATGCAAAACTGTTGGCTTTTAAGTTTTATCTATTTCAGCTCTTACACAGGTGCCTTTAAAATGTTATACTTGAAAACTTACTTGAGCCTCCTCTTCTTTACAGTTGAAGAAACTACCCCCCCACTATATATATAAAATAGTTGCACCTCATAATTTCCAGTTTTTAATAGGTATCAAGTAATATACTCATAGGTAACAAGTCATCTACTCTTTAATTAGACTCAAAGCTAACCAAACCCTCTTGTAAAAAATCTGGAAGATATATTTTACATTGATTAGCCAGATGCTATTGCTAAGGGGGGATTCCATTGCCTTTTTGGCAACCTGGCCCACAGTGCAGAGTATCAGGGCAGGAATTTTGATACTTAGGATATTACCAGAATGACCAGGGCCACATTTTTACTTAATATCTTGGAACCTTCACTCATTAAGCAGTAGGGTAATAAACAAAATTTTTTAAGAATACAAGCTATAAAAAGAGCAAGATTTGATGTGACAAAGTATTAAAAGTATAATTTAAAACAAAACCATCCAACCTAAAAGCTTAATTAATCTTGCTTGAGTCATTGCCAAAAATTAGACCACGTCAACAAATACTATCATAGAATATTGAGCTCAACCTCTCATATAACTCATCTAGCTTTCTTGCAACCAATTGTTTAAATGTCTGCTTCCCTGCGATGGTAAATATAGAGGCTCACTTTATTTTTTTTTTTTTTAAAGGTACTACCATAGGTCTGTATTCCCTACTAATAATGATCAGGGGGAAAAAATAAAAAAGATCAGTACTGTCAGTAATATCATCTTCAGTGAGTTTAGTATTTTAATCCCTTAACTCTCACAAGAATATTAAGAGGCAGATGGCACCATCATTCGACTTTACAGATCAGCAGATACATAGGAGTTAAATAATAACTTGTGATGGTCCCACACATAGAAACAACCGAGCTGGGACTTAAACTCAGGCCACCTGGCTCAGTGTCAGAGCTCTTCATCACTCCACATGCCTGCCTCTCAGACTAACATCTCGTCTGTCTTCTTCACTGACCTCAATCACTGCTGGATGAACAGGATAGAGAGAGGCTCACGGATATGTGACAAATAATATTAGCTGTTTCCAATGACTACAGGATTAGGGATGGCTCCTCTTCACCCCTCCCTGTATTTTTTCTTTCCGACAATTCTTAATTTTTCCAGATTAATTTATATTGATACTATACCATAATTACAACTTAAAAATTATATGCCCCAAATAAATACATTCTTTCTCCACTTCATTTCCTTCTTCTGAGCGTCTTTTAAAAACAAAGAGCCCCTCTTTCCATATCATCATCTTTCCATCTTCACCCAAGTGAGTTGAGTGCATACCCCTACTCTTCCCACTCTGGGACTTTGTATTGTATCGGGAATTTTTAAATGCTCTCCCAGAATTTCCAAATGCTGGTAGCCCTATTTTGATATGTGTTTTACTTCAGGACATAATTTTAAATATTAAGTTGGTATGAAAGTAAAAATTACTGCAAGCAATTTTGGGCTATTCACAGTTTCCAAAATCACTGACTTTTATTGGTATTTATAATATCCAGGAAGAAAAGTTTTTTTAATGATTTTCAAATTCAAATACAATAAACAGGTAACACATATAAACTTCACCCCAGGGCTATCCAATAGAACTCCTTGGATGTTGAAAATGTTCTGTACCTTCTTGTCCAACACGGTTTGTCACTAGCTACATGTGCATACTGAACACTTGAACTGTGGCTAGTTTACTTGAGGAACTGAATTTTTTATTTTATTTTTATTAATTTAAAGGCCCACATGAGGCTAGTGGTTTTAATATTGAATAACATGGCAAGATTTTATGTTAAACGCTCTGTAACTCAACTTTGCACATCAGAAAAATTCACTCTGATATAGTTTGGCCAATTTCCCTAAGTGTCACATTTTGGAACCCAACAGACAAATACACAACCAAAGACACAGCATCTAATTATCTGTGCACTGCCAAATCTGCAAAATCTCACTTATTTTAACTAAACGCTTCCCTTTGCAGACTCAACTGTGTAATAAGTGTACTTCATTTTTCTCCCTTGAACAAGAGGAGAGCAAAGTGGTAGGAGTTGCAGAAAGAAAGAAGTGAAGACAACTGGAGAAGGGGAGACTCTGGTTAAATTAGTTTCATATGATAGCAAAATAGTTAATCATTAAAAGATATGCTTCTAAAATATGTAAAGTACACTATTAAGGAAAAAAGGACATTTCAAAAGAGACATTTATGTTCCAATTAATAGTGTATATGCACATGTCCATAAGTGTTTGTTTTCTACAATTACACGTATATCAGAAAAAATTAAAATAAAAATCATTTCTACATGTAATTTGTTTTTTTAGTTTTATTTTAAGATTTATTTTATTTGTTTAGAGAGAGAGAGACAGAGTTGTAGGAGGGAGGGGTAAAGGGAGAGGGAGAGAGAAACCACAAGCAGACTCTGAGCTGAGCACAGAGCCAGAGGCCAGCTCTATCTCATGATCCTGAGTTCATGACCAGAGCCAAAACCAAGAGCTGGCCTCTCAACTGACTGAGCCACCCAGGTCCATCTATCTCACTGATGGGTAAACGGAAGAACCCAATTATGGAATTAAATAAACCAAAGCTGTAAAAATCCCTTTTCTGCCTTCTATTATGAATATTAAAAAGCAATGAAAATAACTGCTCAATAGTTTTAGCCAAACCAGAATTGGTATTGTGCACACACACGCTCGCATGCACACATACACAAACACCCCCCATCTACCTCATTTATTTACAACATGGAGAGGAGAGAGTTCTGAGTTTTACTTTTTTTTAAAGATTAACTTGAAAATAATAATGTGGAGAAGTGGTACTTTGACAGCATATTAAAGGACTCCCCTAGAGAGGGAATTTAATCTTCCCCTAGAAGATTCTTTTTTTTTAAATTTTTTTAAAGTTTTTTATTTTATTTATTCATTCATGATAGAGAGAGAGACAGAGACAGAGACACAGGCAGAGGGAGAAGCAGGCTCCATGCTGGGAGCCCGACGCAGGACTCGATCCCAGGACTCCAGGATCATGCCCTAGGCTGAAGGCAGTGCTAAACCGCTGAGCCACCCAGGGATCCCGGTTCTGAGTTGTAAAAGAAGATCCATGGGACACAATGACAGCCAAGAGGAGCTGGTAATGACATATCATGTTGTGTAGGGATTAAAAAAAGAAGAAGAAACATTCTAATGGCTGGGATCCTTTTTTTAAAATAATAATCTTTCTCAAAAAAAAAAAAACCCTCTTTATTAGGAAAGAGGAAATGTAAAAACAACAAAGAACAACAGAGACAATAGTGCTAACTGTATGCCCTTCTTTCCAATTATATACCACTAATCTCTCTTAGCTAATAGCTCCAAAAAACTGAAATTAATAAAACTGACGAGAGTTGATGTTCTTGTTTTGTTTCCTGCCTTGAATAAGATAAATTCTGTATATACATTGCCATAGATACTTAGCTCATGTGAAATTAGTACCCACATATTCAAATGTATGAAGAGGCTTTTGTGGGGTTTTTTAAAAGATTTATTTATTTATTTGAGAAAAGAGCAGGAAGAGGCACAGAGGGAGAGAGAGAGAGAATCTCAAGCAGACTCCTCCCTGAGTGAGGAGCCCTAGGTGGCTCAATCTCATGACTCTGAGATCATGACCTGAGCTGAAATCAACAGTCCAAGGCTTAACTGACCGAGCCACCAGGCAATCCTGGATGAAGAGGTTAGAAAATAAATGAATGGGGACTCCTGGGTGGCTCAGTGGTTGAGCATCTGCCTTTGGCTCAGGTGGTGATTCCGGAGTCCCAGGATCGAGTCCCACATCGGGCTCCTTGCCTACTCTTCTCCTTCTGCCTATGTCTCTGCCTCTCTCTCTCTCTGTCCCTCATAAATAAACAAATAAATAAAATCTTTTTAAAAAATGAACGTTCAATCTCACAAAATATTTTCTACCATATATAGCAATATTGTTTTTCCTATGTAGCCAGGTAATATGGGAATTCTATTTATAGAATTTATTTATAAATTTCCAAATACTACCCATCTCATCGTGGCATTCCCACAATGGGCCTCACTTGGCTAGATATTTTTGTCTCTTAATGTGCTGTGGAACCCATTGATAATATTTTATTGAGACTTTCCTCATCAGTTCTCTTAACTGAGGTTGGCTTTTTTTTTTTTCCTGGTCCTGTCTTTATTGGGTCATGATATCAGTGTTACACTCATTTTGCTATTTTTCACACTGTGGAAAAGTTTCTATCTTTTTGTATGCTCTGAAAACATCTCCATGCCACTAAAGTGATCTCTTTAAATATGTTATGGCATTCCCATGGGAAACCAGGTGGATCGGATACATTTTGGAAGGCAGCTTCATCCCCCAACTTTATTTCTTCTGGGTGGTGTACAGAAATTTCTCCATTTAGGTTTTTCTATCTCTTCCATTGTCAGTTGCAGCAAACACCATCTCCTAAAAAATTATTCATTTTTTTCTGGACTTAAAAAATTACATGAATCTACTTAAGCAGAATAGTCTCTTAGAGTATGAATTTCCTTTACTACATATTTCTTTATTAGAAATTCTTATTTTGTGTATCTGTACTTTCTCTATTTCTACCCTTCATCCTTTCATTTGTTAACAAACATTGATTTTACTATATATTCCCTTTTTTAAGATTTTATTTATTTATTCATGAGAGACACAGAGAGAGGCAGAGACACAGGCACAGGGAGAAGCAGGCCCCATGCAGGGAGCCCGATGCAGGACTCAATCCTGGGACTGTGGGATTATGACCTGAGCCAAAGGCAGATGCTCAAACACTGAGCCACCCAGGCACCTCAATTTTACTGTATTCTCAAGGAACCACTTTTTAGATTTAGTAGTTTTACTGATTTTGTTTTCTCATATTTTTTTCTGTTTTCATCTTAATTCATTCCTTCTTTATGTAATCCAATCCCACATAACACATCAGTCATGTGCATCATGTAAATTACTGGAAAACAAAAAATAGGGAAGACTACTTTAACTGGAGTTTTATTCATCAAATATTGACTAAAGTAAGCACTCATTCCAGGACAAAGATACTCAGTATGGAAATAAAATACAGTAAGAGTCATTCCAACCTATTGACAAAGTTAATAAATGGGGAAAAAGACAAGAACATACATCATAGAAAGGGAAAACTTCAGCAGACCTGTTCAAGCAAGTTAAACTAGTATTTGTCCCTCTTTCATTCACTCTCATTAGCTGGGCAGCTGAGAAGAGGTTTCTGTCAATTTAATTTTTACCATTGCTTTAGTGCTGACTTACGAGTACGGAGTACAAGCCAAGGACATGCAGAGCCCCTGTGCTCCTGGCACTGAGGACTAGCTATCCAGTCAACCATAAAATCAGAAATAAAATAATGGACTTCTCTCCCCCTTTTCATCTTTACTTTCCATTCACGTAATGCTTCTAATGATAAGAAATGCCAAAAGTTGTTTTCATGTGTTTTTGTAAGTTATGATTCAAAGTCCAGTAAACCGAAAGTGTAATATTAGTTTCAACATACACTTATACAATAGTGATTCAACACTTCGATATGCTCAACACAACAGGTGCACTCATTAATCCCCAATCACCTGTTTCACCCAACCTCCCATCTACTCTCCTCCAGTAACCATCAGATCGTTCTCCGTAGTTAAGAATCTGTTTTTTTGGATTGCCCCTCTCTTTTTTTTTTCCTTTGCTCATCTGTTTTGTTTCTTAAATTCCACATAGGAGTGAAATAATATAGTATATGTCTTTTCTGACTTACTTCATGTAGCATAATGCTCTCTAGCTCCATCCAGGTCATTGCAAATGGCAAGATTTCATTCTTCTTTATGGCTCAGTAATACTCCTTTGTATATATACACACACCACATTTTCCCATTCTTTAACTGCTAAAATTTTTGAAATGTTTTAATTATTAATGTCCTACTTTATTTTTCTTAAAGATTTTACTTATTTATTCATGAGAGACAGAGAGAGGCAGAGACACGGGCAGAGGAAGAAGCAGGCTCCATGCAGGGAGCCCGATGTGGGACTCGATCCTGGGTCTCCAGGATCAGGCCCTGGGCTGAAGGCGGTGCTAAACTGCTGAGCCACCCAGGCTGCCCTTAATGTCCTATTTTAAATACTTTAAACATTTTTTAAATAAAGACAATATGATAAACTGCATACTCAGCATCAATAGTGAAGACATATTAGCCTAGAGTATTTGCTTCAAATGCCTTTTTTTTAAGATCTTATTTATGTATTCATGAGAGACAGAGAGAGGCAGAGACATAGGCAGAGGGAGAAGCAGACTCCCTGTGGGGAACCCAGTGCAGGACTTGACCCTAGGACCCCAGGAATACAACCTGAGCCAAAGGCAGACGCTCAACCACTTAGCCACCCAGGTGGCCCAATTCAAAGATCTTATAAAATAATTCATAAGAGATAAGGCTAAAGACCTACCCTCCTTCCTCTCTGCCAAGAAGAAAACATTGTGTTGAAACTGCCAAATATATTTCCATATGCATTTTCGTCTTTTTAAACATATACACATTGATAAGCAACACAAGCTATTTTTGAATGTACATAAATAGCACTATTCCCTTGACAACTGGATTTTTCATTCAATATCATATTGAGATATCTAGCTTGATACATGTAGATATAGTTCATTCATTTTAACAGGTGAATAATATCATACTAATAACAGTAGTTGACATCTCTTTTTTTGAACTGAGAAACATGGGTAATTTCTGCTCTTTGCTATCAAATATGCTTCCAACCACTCCTCCCTAGCCTGTGGCATATACCTAACAGGGTTCAAGTGTTTCCTTAGTCCCCAGACCTTTGCCAACACTTGGTGTTATCAGACACCTTATTAATCAAATGGACAGGAAATGGAACCTCCCTAAAGCTTTAATTTATATCTTCCCCAATCTCTGACTTCTGCTTTCACAATAGTTTCAGAGACTGAGACAGCTGCTGCCAAAATCAATTCTCCTCATCCACAGTAATGAAACCATAACTACAAAGCAGCTGCCTAGGGAAGAGCTACATTTCCTCTCATACCCTTCCTCCTCCCTTCTGCCTGCAGCTCAGTTAACACAGGAGAGCAGGTGTCAAGCATGATATGTAAGTTCTGAGTGTCACTTCCAGGATGAGGCTTTTAAGAAATTGGTATACTCCCTCCATACTCTACCCCTCCACCAGTTGCATGCAGACTATGACAAGGCCTTAAGAGGCAGCAAAGCCACCCATTATTAGGACCTGGGTCCCCAAAACACCTTATGGAGGAGGGCGATGCATCAATCTGACATATCCCTTTAAATGATCACTAAGCAGGAAGTAAACTTCTATTGTACCTAAACTATGACATGTTTTTGGACTACTTGTCAGTTGTCCATTCTACCATAAACAACAGAGTGGCCGTGGCCAAATGGAAGTTATGTTAACACAGCCAAATATATTCAGCTCTTTCTATATAGTTGTGTGTTTTGTTTCTTAAGAAAACATTCCCTACCCTAATAAAGAGATTCTGGTGCGACTTCTTTAAAGTCTTAGAGTTTTATTTTGTATCCTGAAATATGACCTCACATGTACAAGAGTTCTAGCTTAATCTTTTCCCCAAAGTGCAGCACCACTTAATCTTTTCCCACTGACATGTAGTATTACTTATTTATCAAACCCCCACTCAAGAGTATCTATATCTGGGCTCTCTATTCTGCCTGATTTGTCTCTCTTAGCCCAGAATCATTATTATATTTTTATCTACACTTTTGACACTTAAAGTAAGGTAAAACTTCTTAGCCCTTTATTTTTCCACAAGGCTTTTGCGATAAGCTCACTAGCTACATGTAGTCCTTGAAAAACCAAGCTGGGACACCTTAACCATATTATTTCTCTACATTCTGAGAATTTTCCTGAAATCTATCTTCCAATTCACTTAGCTCTCTCAAACTGTATCTAATCTCTAAAGAAGTTATTCACAGAGGTCTTTTGTTTTTTTGGGTGGATTATTTTAGTGTTTTTTTTTAAATGACTATACATCTTATTTCTATAGTCCAAATATGGCTCTTTTTACAAATCTGTTTTTTCTTAGCACTCAGTGTTTTTCAATTTATTATTAAAACCTTCTTTTATGGCTAGTATCATTTAAGCATCCTTACTTTATAGGCTACAAGACTGTTGCATTACACAAAGTACTTGGCTTTGAATAGTGCTTTTTGCAGTGCCTGCAGACTGTAGTTGAGGGTAGTTTCTATTCTCAAATGTTTTGTAATCTGGAGTTGTTAGTAAACCGTAAGTGGGATGTGATAGGAAAAAATCCTAGGTTGATGGTCCATCTTTTCAGAAATACTTTTCATTTGCTTCTGATGGGTATGTTTCCAATATCACCAGCTGCTATGCCAATTTCACAGTTTGGGATTCCTGGATTAAGAACTCCAATTCTAGGTGAGATCTTGGGAAAATGGTGGAGAGAGAGGATCCTGAGCTCACCTCTCACTAACACATCAATGCTACAACTATACAAGATGCAACTCATTCTGAAAACCACCTAAAGACAGGCAAAGTAAATATTCCACAGCTCAACAATTAAAGGGGAAGACATATCAAGAAGGGTAGAGGGAAGAGACATGGTTAGGACCAAACCCCCAGCCTCATGACCCACCAATAGGAGGGCTATCACAAGTGAGAAAACCCTCTCAGAAGAGGAGAGAATCGGCCCCATATCAAGCACATCTGCCATGGGGGACCTGCACTGAAAGGTGAGCCTCCATAACACCTGGTTTGGAAACCAGCGGTGCTTACCCTGTGGGAGCATTGAAAATCTGGACTTAACTCCCAGGAAGCCAAAGGGCTATGGGAAACCAAGACTCTGCTCTTAAAGGGCCAATACATGATCTATTGCTTAGTCTGAGACCCAGCCCAAAGGCAGCAGTTTGAAAAGCACCTAGGTTATACATGAAGGAAATTTGACTTATTTTATGGCATGTGCTGGAGAAGCAGGGATCTCTACAAGTTTTCTCCAAAATATCAGTGCTGATGGGAGCCATTTCTCTTGCCTTCCTCCATCCAGCTGGGCAGATGCTTGAGAGAGCCAGTTCTGAGAAGTCTCCATCCACCTTGCCAGCACCACGTGCCCTGTCACAGTATTCCCTTTGAATTCAACCCACCTGATCTGTCCACCCCAGCAAGTGCCCCTCTAAAGCAGCTCCTGATTCTGACATACCAGACAGGCAGTTTCAGTGGGGACCAGCACCCTTTTGAAGCAACTCCTGTCCCAGAGAAATGGGGGTCAGTCATGTGTATCAGTGTGCCCAAAACAATTGCAGCCCGGAGTCTCTGACAGGTGAAATGGAAACTAACCCAGTCCACCAGTATGACTATGGCAGCCAGAATCCAGTCACTATCAGGGGGCACATGCACCCCACGAGTGCCTGGTACTAAGGACCAAAGGGAATTGTGCTACTGGACCCACAAGAGGCCTTCTATATAAGGCCTTCAAGACCAGGAGACATAGCTGAGCTAGATAATACACAAAAACAGGGATTCAGACAAAATGAAGAGACAAAGGAACATGTTCCAAACAAAAGAACAGGATAAAACTTGAGAAAGAGAACTAAAACAGAGAAAAGGAGTCTACCTAATAAACAATTCAAAGTAATGGTCATTAAGATACTCACCAGACTTGAGAGAAAGGTGGAGAACTTCAACAAAAGAAAATATTTAAAAAGCTGAGGAATACAATAACTGAAATGAAAAATGCACTACAGGGAACCGACAGCAGATAAGAAAATGCACAAGCACAGATCAGTGATCTGGAAGATGGGGAAACAGAAAAAGGAATTTTAAAAAATGAAGACAGGTGCAGGACCTCTGCAACAAACTCAAGCATAACATTCACATTCCAGAGGTCATAGGAGAAGGCAGAGAGAAAAGGGCAGAAAACTCATTTGAAGAACAGCTGAAAACATCCCTAATTGAGGGAAGGAAACAGACATCCAAGTCCACGAAGCACAGAAGCCCCAAACAAGATAAACCAAGGGACATTCACACCAAAACATCTATCAATTAAAAGATCAAAAATTAAAGATGAAGAGAGGTCCTTAAAAAGCAGCAGGAGAAAAGCAAATAGTTGCATACAAGGGAAACACCATTAGGCCATCAGCTGATCTTCAGCAGAAATCCTGCAAGTCAGAAGAGAGTTACAGGATATATTCAAAGTGCTAAGAGGAAAAAAAAATTGAAACAAAAAAAATTAAATTAAAAAAACAAAGTGTGGGCAGCCCTGGTGGCACAGCGGTTTAGCGCCGCCTGCAGCCTGGGGTGTGATCCTGGAGACCCAGGATCGAGTCCCACATCGGGCTTCCTGCATGAAGCCTGCTTCTCCCTCTGCCTGTGTCTCTGCCTCTCTCTCTGAATGAATAAATAAATAAATCTTTAAAAAAAAAAGTGCTAAGAGGAAAAAAATCTTCAATCAAGAATACCCTACCCAGTAAGCTTATTCAAAATTAAATAATTTCCTAAACACAAATTAAAGGAGTTCATCAGCACTAAACAAGCCTTAAAGAAATATTAAAACAACCTCTTAAAATGGAGAAGAAACAATCACAACTAGAAAAAAATTATGAAAGGAAAAAATTTCATTGGGAAAGGCAAACATATTAAAAGCAGAAGGTCACACTCATAAAGCTATTAGGAAGGTAAAAAGACAAAAGTAGGGATCCCTGGGTGGCGCAGTGGTTTGGCGCCTGCCTTTGGCCCAGGGCGCGATCCTGGGGACCCGGGATCAACTCCCACGTCGGGCTCCCGGTGCATGGAGCCTGCTTCTCCCTCTGCCTGTGTCTCTGCCTCCCTCTCTTTCTCTCTCTCTCTCTCTCTCTCTCTGTGTGACTATCATAAATAAATTTTAAAAAATTTAAAAAAAAGACAAAAGTAGTAAGATCAATTGTATCTACAAATATTAGGTAAGAGATATAAAATAAAAATAAAAATATACATAAAATAAAATTTTAAATAAAATATGATGTCAAATATATAAAATATGAAAGGAGAACTAGAATGTATTCAAACTTAAGTGATTATCGACTTAACAAAGACTGCTACATACATAGCATGTTATAGCTGAATTCATGGTATCCACAAACCAAAACCCTGTTACAGATAATAGAAATATGAAGAGAATGGAATCCAAGCATAGCAGTAAATAAAGTAATCAAATCCTGCAGATAAGGCAAGACAAGGAATGAAGAACTACAAAAAACAAAACAAAACAAAACAGAAAACAATTAAGAAAATGGCAATAAGTACATACCTATCAATAATTACTTGAAATACAAATGGTCTAAATGCTCCAATCAAAACATATATGGTGATTGAAAAAAAACAAAACAAAACACATGCCTCTATATGCTGCCTACAAGAGAGTCATTTCAGACCTAAAGATACATACAAACTGAAAGTGAAGGGATAGAGAAAGATATTCTATGCAAATGCAAGAAAAAAAAAAAAAAGCTGGGTAGCAATACTTGTAACAGACAAAACAGACATTAAAACAAAAACTAAAAATAAAATAAAATAATAAAATAAAATAAAATAAAATAAAAAAACAAAGACTGTAATGAGACAAAAGCATATATAATGATCAAGGGATCAACCCAACAAGAGGATATAACAATTTAATGTACCGAAGACAGGAGCACATAAATATATAAAGCAAATATTGAGATAAGGAGACATTGACAGTAATACCATTATACTAAAGGACTTTAATACCCCAATTATATCAACGGATAAATCACTCAGACAGAAAACCCATAAGGAAACAGTGGCTCTGAATGACACATTAGGCCACATGGATTTAACAGATATATACAGAACATTCCATCCAAAAGCTGTAAAATACACATTCTTTTCAAGTGCACGAGATGTTCTCCCAAACTGATCACATGTTAAGCCACAAAACAAGTCTCAAGAAGTTCAAGAAGACTGAAATCATATTAAGCATCTTTTCTGACCATAATACAATAAAACTAGAAATCCATTACAAGATAAAACTGGAAAAAAAAACCCCACAAACATGTGGAGGGTAAACAACCAATGAGTCAACAAAGAAACTAAGGAGCAAATTTAAAAAATACCTGGAGACAAATGAAAATGAAAATGAAATGAAATGGATCAAAATATTTGGCAAAAATAGTTCTAAGAAGGAAGTTTATAGCCTACCTCAAGATATAGGAAGAAGCTCAAATGAACAATCTAAGCTTACACCTAAAAGGACTAGAGAGAGAAGAACAAAGCCCAAAGCCAGTATAAAGAAGGAAATCATAAAGATCAGAGTGGAAATAAACACAACAGAGTTAAAAGAACACAGAAAAGATTGATGAAACTAAGCATGCTCTTTGAAAAGATAAAACTGATAAACCTTTAGTCAGACTCATTAAGAAAAGAGAGAAAGGACTCAATAGAATCAGAAATGAAAGAGAAGCTACAACTGACACCACAGAAGTACAAAGAATTGTAAGAAACTACTATGAAAAATTGGAGACCTTTGAAAAAAAATGGATAAATTACTAGAAATATAGAATCTTCCAAGACTGAATTAGGAAGAAATAGAAAATCTGAAGAGACAAATTACTAGTAATGAAATTGAATCAATAATAATAATAATAATAATAATAATAATAATAAACAAGAACCAAAATCCAGGATCAGATGACTTCCCAGGTGAACTCAACTCTACCAATTAGTTAGTTAGTTTCAAGTTTTTATTTAAATTCTAGTTAGTTAACATACAGTGTAATACTGTTTCAGGAGTAGAATTTAATGATTCCTCACTTTTACACAACACCCAGTGTTCATCACAATCAGTGTCCTCCTTAATACCCATCGCCCCATCCACCTCCCTTCCAGCAACCCTCAATTTGTTCTTTACAGTTAAGAGTCTCTTATGGTTTGCCTCCTTCTTTTTCTTCCCCTATGTTCATCTGTTTTGTTTCTTAAATTCCACATAAGAGTAATCAGATGGTATTTGTCTTTTTCTGACTTATTTCACTCAGCATAATACACTATAGTTCCACCTATGTTGCAAATGGCAAAACTTCGTTCTTTTTGATGGCTAATATTCCATTTGTGTGTGTGTGTGTGTGTGTGTGTGTGTGTGTACACACACATCTTCTTTATCCACTTATCAGTCACTGGACATTTGGGCTATTTTCACAATTGGCTATTGCTGATAATGCTGCTATAAACACCAGGGTGCATGTGCCCCCTCAAATAAGTATGTTTGTATCCTTTGCAATACCTAGTAGTGCAATTGCTAGGTGGTAGGGTAGCTCTATTTTTAACTTCTTGAGGAACCTCCTTACTGTTTTCCAGAGTGGCTGCACCAACTTGCATTCCCACCAACAGCATAAGAGTGTTCCCCTTTCTCTTCATCCTCGCCAACATCTTTGTTTCCTGTGTTAATTTTAGCCATTCTGACAGATGTTAGGTGGCATCTCCTCACAATTTTGATTTGGATTTCCCTGATGATGAGTGATGTTGAGCATCTTTTCACATATCCATTAGCTATCTGGATGCATTCTTTGGAAAAATGTCCATTCATGTCTTCTGCCCATTTCTTACCTGGATTGTTTTATGGCTGTTGAGTTTGATAAGTTTATACAGATTTTAGATACTACTCCTTTATCAGCTATGTCATTTGCAAATATCTTCTCCCATTCCAGACGTTGCCTTTTAGTTATGTTGACTGCATCTTCCACAAGTTTTTTATCTTAATGAAGTCTCAATAGTTCATTTTTGCTTTTGCTTTCCTTGCCTTAGGAGATATGTCTGGTAAGAAGCTCTACAGTCATTGTCAAAGAAGTTGCTGTCTGTGATCTCCTCTAGGATATTTCACATTTAGGTCTTTCATTCATTTTGAATTTATTTTTGTGTATGGTAAAAGAAAGTGGTCAGTCTCCTTCTTTGGCATATGGCTGGCCAGTTTTCCTGACACCATTTGTTGAAGGGACGATCTTTTTTCCACTGGATATTCTTTCTTTCCTGCTTTGTCAAAGATTAGTGGACCATATAGCTGTGGTTTCTACCAAACACTTAAATGAGAGAACATTCTCCAAATGTTCCAAAAAACGGAAGAGGAAGGAATGCTTCCAACTTCATTCTACAAGGACAATATTCCTGATACCAAAACCAGACATAGACATTACAACAAAGGAAAATTACATACCAATATTCCTGATGAATATAGATGCAAAAATGTTCAACAAAGTATCAGCAAACCAAATGCAACAATATATTAATGGAATCATTCACCATGATCAAGTGCAACTTTAGGGATCAAAGGATGGCTCAATATCCTCAATTCAACATGACACACTATATTAAAAATGAAGGTAAAAGCATGATCTTCTCAAAAATTGTGGAAAAAGCATTTGATAAAACTCAATATACATTCATAATAAAAACTCTCAACAAAGTGGATATTGAGAGAACTCAACTCCAAATAATAAAGGCCATGTATGACAAACCCACAGCTAGATTCATACTCAAGTGTAAAAGATAAAAGCTTTTCCTCTAAGATCAGGAACAAGACAAGGATGCCCACACTATTGCCACTTTTATTCCACATAATCCTTGAAGTCCTAGCTACAGCAATCAAACAAGAAAGAAAAATAAAAGGCACCCAAAATGGTAAGGAAGAAGTAAAAGTGTCACTATTTGTGGATCATATGATGTGATATATAGAAAACCCTAAATGATCCACCAAGCAAACTATTAGTAAAGAGGAGCACCTGGCTGGCTCAGCAGGAGGACATGAGACTCGATCTCAGGGTCATGAGTTCAAGCCCCACATTGGGTGTAGAGATTACTTAAATAAACTTAAAAAAAAAAACCTTTTAGAATAAATGAATTCAACAAAGTTGCAAGGCACAGAATTATATATATACAGAAATCTGTTGTGTTTTTACACATTAACAATAAACTGTCAGGAAGAGAAATTAAGAAAACAATCTCATTTACAAGTGCAACAAAAAGAATTAAATACTTAGAAATAAATTTAACCAAGGAGGTGAAAGACCTCTAATCTGAAAACTTTAAAACACTGATGAAAGAAACTGAAGAAGATACAAATAAATGGAAAAATATCTCATGCCCATGGACTGGAAGAATTAATATTGCTAAAATGTCCATACTACCAAAAGCAATCTACAGATGCAATGCAATTCCTATCAAAATACCAATAGTATTTTTCATAGAATTAGAATAATCCTAAAGTTTGTATGGAATAATGAAAGATCCAGAATAGCCAAATCCATCTTGAGAAAGAATTAAGCTAGATGTAGCACAATCCCAGATTTCATACTATACTACAAAGCTATAGTCATCAAACCAGTATGATATTGGCACAAAAATGGACACATAGATCAATGTAACAAAACAGAGAGCCCAGAAATAAACCTATGCATATATGGTCAACTAATCTACAGCAAAGGAGGCAAGAATATACAATGGGGAAGAGAGAATAATAAATTAATTACATTTTACAATAAATAGTGTTGGGAAAACTGGACAGCCACATGCAAAAGAATGAAACTGGACCACTTCTCAACACCATTCACAAAAATTAACTCAAAGTGGATTAAAGACCTAAATGTAACAACTGAAATCACAGAATTCCTAAAAGAAAATATAGGCAGTAAACTCTTGGAAATCAGCCTTAGCACTATTTTTCTGAGTGGTCTCCTTAAGCAAAGGAAACCAAAGCAAAAATAAACCAGTGGAACTATATCAAATTAAAAACTTTCTACACAGCAAAGGAAACCATCAACTAAGTGAAAAGGCAACTTCTTGTATGTGAGAAATTATTTGCAAATGATACATCCAATAAGGGGTTAATATCCAAAATATTTAAAGAATCCTCCAACTCAACACCACAAAACCAAATTTAAAAATGGGCCAGGGACCTATCTATATAGGCAATTTTTCGAAGACAACATACAGATGGCCAATGGACACAGGAAAAGATGCTCAACGTCACTAATCACCAAGCAGAAGCAAATCAAAACCACAATGACATCATCTCAGACCTGTCAGAATGGCTGTCATCAAAAAGATGAGAAACAAGTGTTGGTGAGGATGTGGAGAAAAGGGAACCCTTGTGCACTGTGGATGGGAATGTACAGTGGTGCAGCCACTATGGAAAAGTGTAGAAGTTTCTTTAAAAAAAAATTTTTTTAAGATTTTATTTATTTATTCATGACAGAGAGAGAGACAGGCAGGCAGAGGGAGAAGCAGGCTTCATGCAGGGAGCCCGATGTGGGACTCGATCCTGGGTCTCCAGGATCACACCCCAGGCAGAAGGCGGCACTAAACCGCTGGGCCACCAGGGCTGCCCAGTTTCGTAAAAAATTTAAAATAGATCAATCGATCGGTCTATCTACACACACAATGCAATATTACTCAGCCATAAATAAAAAGAATAAAATCTTGCCATTCATGCCAACATCGATGGACACCTAATACCTAGAAGATATAATGCTAAGTCAGTCAGTCAAAGAAAGACAAACACTACAGGATTTCACCTATAGGTGGTTGCCAGAGAGGAGGGAGTAGGGAGAGAAGATTTCACCCCTGGCAAAAGAGGTGAAGGGGATTTGAGGTACAAACTTGCAATCATGAAATAAATAAGTTCAGGGATGGAAAGTACAGAATATAGTCAATAATACTGTACTAACATTGTATGGAACAGATGGTAACTATGCCTATTGTGAGCATTGTGTAACGTACATAATAGTCAAATCACCATGTTGTGCACCTGAAACTAATATATGTAATTCAACTACATTTCACTTAAAAATAAAAATTAAAAAAAAAAAAACCCTCAAACTACATGCCATGGACCAACCAGTTCATGGTTACAAATTCTGAAACTAGACTTTCTTCTGTACCTACCTTATCCCAAGAAAAGAAAACCTAAATTACTGGTCATCTTTCTAGAAAGGTAGTTGGTATTTCTCTCACCTGCCCATTCACAAACAGTTCCTCCAGTTTGGAATAACTTTTTTTAGGGTTAAAGCAGAGATCCTTATAATGCTTTTGTCTTTAGACCCCCTTTGTAGGATGTAGAATATATGAGCTTACCTGTTCTCACAAGCACAATTAAAAAAAAAAAAAAAACACCACTTTGAGGCTGTAACTTTACTTAACTGTCACAGTCAAAAGAGGAGGTGGGAAAACCCTTTGCATAGGAACCTGGTACTCTGCCTGCAATTCAGGCCAACTGTTTGCAACATCTCTACAGAGATGAATTAGTTGTTAGGGGACATGGCTATAAAGTGATGAGAAGCACCAGTAACACTTCTTAGGCTTAATTTAAATGATCAAAACCAACAAACCATCAACCTTTGATTTTCGTTGAATATGCAGTGATTCTACTTGAAATCCTGTCCAGAACCTTTTCCTTGGATCAGATTACTTTAATTCCTAGGACAATACTCTGAAAGCAGCCAGGGCATTTACTCTAACAGTTTTGCAAATTAAGAAAAACTGAACCTGAATTATCCAACCCAGAAGTACTGAAACTGTCCCTAGAATCTGTACATACATCTTTTACTCTTTTTACTCTCCTCATTGTATAAGGATCAGATTTGCCTTGGGAAATAATCACAAAAGAACTCTTTAAGTTTTATCAGGGTGATGGTGGATGTTACCACAAATGACAAATAGGTCACTTTGATATCATGCAACTTGGACAAGTGTCAATATACAAAGTAGCAATCAATGGTCTGTAGTTTACATTTCAAGAAACAAGCACTGCTATTAGCATTGTAAAGGAAAGTCTTCTGTAACAAAAGATGAAACAACCAATCCTAAAAAGTGGCAAGTTGCACATCTTGGGTCTATGCCTAGAAATCACAAATGGCTGTCAGCAGATCACACCCTCCTGGAAACTGTATATCAATTGTTTGCATGTATTTTTCTAGGAAAATAATCCAAAACTTTCGCCAAAAAACTCAAAAGGGTCTATGATCCAAAGAAAGATGAAAACCATTATTTTAGGTTTCCAAATACAGGTGGATGATTCATGCCAAGAAGCTTAGAATTATCCCTCCCCCACTTCAAAGAAAAGTCTGAGGATGAAAAACAAGGCTTAACTTGTGCCTTACTAGGTTTTCCTTGCAGACATGGGGGGAGGGGGGTGCTAGGAGTCCAGAGAGAGGAAACCAGTGATGAGGATGTTGCTCTAGTGGTAAGAAATTTCCAAGGACTCTTCACTGCTCAGTGCAGGTTACTTGCCACATTCCTTAGGCTTTCCCTTCATTTTTGTAGCGAGTCCAATGGACTCCACCTCCCAGTAGCCACTGCTACTGCCTCCAACCCAAGCTACTGTGAAATAGGATACAGTCTTCCCTACCATTGTCTTCCTTGCTGCCCTTCTCCCCCAAAAAGCAAACAGGTCCAATATGTTTTAGGGACTTTACTGCCACCCACATGGGGAAAAGGACAGGGACAAAGAAAAATAAACATGAATCATTTATAACATTCTCACAGCTTTTAAAAATGAAACATCAATTTATTAAACACCTTTAAAGTTAAATATAGGAGTTTAAATCCCAGTTCTGCCATCAGACGGATTAGCCTTGAAAAAACCTATATTCTTACTTAATTTCTGCAATGGACTAATTGTTTATATCCCCCCAAAATTCGTATGTTGGGTCCTCCAGGAGGTATTTAGGTCATGAAAGCAGAACCCTCATGAATGGGATTAGGGTCCTTATAAAAGAGACTCCTGGGGCTCCCTCCTCCCTCCACCATGTAAACACACAGCAAAAAGACAGCCGTCTGTGGATGAGGAAGCAGGCTGTCACCAGACCCCAAATCTGCTGGCACCCTGATCCTGGAATTCCAGCCTCCAGAACTGTGAGAAACACTTTTCTATTGTTTATAAACTACTCAGTCGATAGTGTTTTGGTATAACCAAAAGGATTAAGAAAATTTTGTAAACTTTCATTTCCTCATATGTAGAATAGAATAGTACCTACCACATGACATTATTGTGAGAACTCACTAAAGTCACTTTAAAAGAGCTTCATGCTCTCTAGAAAATACCCAGTGAATGGCACTTGACACTTCCTATGCCCCTCCACTGAGATTCCTAGGAAGAGAAGACAATAGTTCCCTCTTAACTATATCACATTGCACATATAGGACACATTCGATGCCTAGAGATAAAATCAAAACAGAATTGGTACCATTTATGCTCAAATAGAGAATGTGCACTTCTGAGGGACACTGAACAAAATGACATCTGCCTTGACATTTCTTCAAAAACAGTCAGAGTAAGAGACCTGCGAAGGACCTGAATGCAGGCAGTGAGAGGCTGTGGGATTAAGAAAACCTGGTTGGGCACAGAAAAGGCAGAAGGTAATTCTGACCATGGCAAGTGGCAAATGGCGTAGAGAGAGCAAGATCAAGCTAAGAATATCACAATGAAATTTCAAGGCAGAATTTGGCTTGTGATGAAAATTCTAAGTCTTTGCATTCATTAGTATATGCAAAAAGGACCTGTCTTAAAGAAACCAAACACTCTGATTGATTTCTCTCTTCCCAAAGGAGAAAGTTTTCTCTTCAGGAGAAGGAAGAATGAAATTCTCGGCAAGAAAATGCATGTAACAGCTAGACAGAAGGATTCTTACCAAAAAGAATAACCATTAGGATTACTTCAAATGTGGTCAGCTTTCACCTCCCTGTAGGAATCTAAAGACCTTTTGTTCACAACTCCAAACTGCTACAGTTCATGAGGAGACACATACTTTTGAGATGAGCTAGGATCTGGTTAGGGAATGGGGACTGCATGTCAATGTGACTGTATGGAAAATGGATATTGGCCAGGAACCAGGTTTCACTCAAGCAGAAGTACCCAGCAATCATAAATTGCTTGTCAATTCTTTATTTAAATCCTTCCATTGCTTGCCACTGCGCTCAAGACTGGGGACATGCTTGCAACTGCACTTCAAAAATCAAGACAGCTCTAGGCTCCTGCATCACCCAGCCCCTACAGGGTTCCATCTCAAGCTACTGTTCCCCAACTTCCAACCACAGGGACCTAATGTGAGCTCCTCAAGCCTATAGGGTCTTTCCCACATTAAGACATTTTCTCTGCCTGCGATGTGCCAGAGTTTTGGGGATGTGTATGCTCATCTTTGCATCTCAATTCAAATATTACTTATACAAAGAAGTATTCCCTAATGGTCCTATCCAATCAAAATTAGTACTTCCCTACTGTTAGGTCTGTTAGCTCCTTATGCTTTTGCCTATCACTCTCAACAGGCTTCATATTCATAGATTTATTGTCTCTATCTGCTTTTAACCACCCCACTAAGGAAATACACACTAGGGATGATGTGGTCCCTAGACTTGACCACTCTATCCTTGCTCATAGCTCAGTACCTTACATAAAATAGAAGCCCAAAAGTTATAATTAATCAATAAGTGGATACATGAATCTTGCAATTCTAGCCAGCCAGTTACATTCTGAAATCACAGTTTAAAAGGACAGTGAGTGTGACTGTTTCTTTCTTCCTGCCCTCAAATTGAGGGCTATGCCTGAACTGAAAAAAAAGTGTTAAGTCCCACTTTCTAAAGAAAACTTCCAACAACTGGAAATATACCTGTCTGGAGCTTAAGAGATGAGTGGAATGTAACCATCAATCATCCTATCACCCCATCTGCCACTTCCCTGTGTGTGGATACAGTTTATGTATGTGCATATGTGTGAAAAGGAAGAAACTATCAAGACAGGAAAAGAGAAATTGGGAGCAGCAAATCTATAGCGTAGTGAAGAGTGGAATTATGAGGGCAAGCTTCTAAAAGAATACCTCATAGAAATGGGAGTACGGATAGGACAAGTGCAAAGATCTTCTGCAACTCAGGCAGTAGGCTAGCAATTTACCCTTCGTGTCTATCTAATCAGGGGGAGAAAGGAAAATGAGAAGAATGACAGAACTAATAAAGGGAGCAGTAGGGAACAGACACTGGCTTGGCCTTCAAACAATGGTGGAGTGTCCTAGGGGTCCAGTGGACCCCACTCAAGGTAGCCAAGCTTAGGGTGCCTTGATGATAATCTAGCCAACAACACTATAAATGATGTCAGGCCCCATCAACTACATCCTCCAGGAGAGATGTAACATCTGTGCATTTAACACAAAGAGGTAAGGATGCCAGTAAGTGCTGACTGGAGAAGAAGTAACAATGTGGATAATTAAGTAAATAGTATCATCCCTTTACCTTTTTGTTTCTTCCAGCCCCAACAGGCTGGGAGAGCCACATCTCCAAGTAAACCAGTCCATCTCTCAGGGTGTGTGTGAGTGCTGGAGTCTGGAGAGGAGGAGGAGACAAAAAAACACACTACGCCCTATGATTCACAACTGCACGACTCCTTGCCAGTGCTTGGGAACGTAAAGGATGAGATTTAGATTAGATATGACAAAGGAGTCTCAAACTTGAATGGGAAGTTCTCAAATCCCCTTTATCCTCTTAAAATTCACTAAGGACCTCAAAGGGTTCTTCTTATGTGGGTTATACTTATTGATATTTGTAGCACTGAAACTAGAAGAATTTTTTTTTCCAAAATTTGTTATTTAAAATATTATGTAAAGGGGTACCTGGGTAGCTCAGTTGGTTAAGCAATGGACTCCTGATTTCAGCTCAAGTCATGATCTCAGGGTCCTGGCATCAAGCCCCACATCAGGCTCCACACTCAGTGGGGAATCTGCTTCAGGATTCTCTCTCTCTCTATCTCTCCCTCTGCCTCTGCCCCTCCCCCCACTCACTCACGCTCTAATAAATAAATAAATCTTTTATTTTCTTTTAATAATAATATTTATTTTTATTGGTGTTCAATTTGCCAACATACAGAATAACACCCAGTGCTCATCCCGTCAAGTGCCCCCCTCAGTGCCCGTCACCCAGTCACCCCCACCCCCCGCCCTCCTCCCCTTCCACCACCCCCAGTTCGCTTCCCAGTTAGGAGTCTTCATGTTCTGTCTCCCTTTCTGACATTTCCTACCCATTTCTTCTCCCTTCCCTTCTATTCCCTTTCACTATTATTTAAATTCCCCAAATGAATGAGAACATATAATGTTTGTCCTTCTCCGATTGACTTACTTCACTCAGCATAATACCCTCCAGTTCCATCCACGTCGAAGCAAATGGTATTTGTCATTTCTAATGGCTGAGTAATATTCCATTGTATACATAAACCACATCTTCTTTATCCATTCATCTTTCGATGGACACCGAGGCTCCTTCCACAGTTTGGCTATTGTGGACATTGCTGCTAGAAACATCGGGGTGCAGGTGTCCCGGCGTTTCATTGCATCTGTATCTTTGGGGTAAATCCCCAACAGTGCAATTGCTGGGTCGTAGGGCAGATCTATTTTTAACTCTTTGAGGAACCTCCACACAGTCTTCCACCAGTGGCTGCACCAGTTTACATTCCCACCAACAGTGCAAGAGGGTTCCCCTTTCTCTGCATCCTCTCCAACATTTGTGGTTTCCTGCCTTGTTAATTCTCCCCATTCTCACTGGTGTGAGGTGGTATCTCATTGTGGTTTTGATTTGTATTTCCCTGATGGCAAGTGATGTACAGCATTTTCTCATGTGTGTGTTGGCCATGTCTATGTCTTCCTCCGTGAGATTTCTGTTCATGTCTTTTGA
The DNA here is from genome assembly GCF_003254725.2 of Canis lupus dingo. Classification (NCBI taxonomy): domain Eukaryota; kingdom Metazoa; phylum Chordata; class Mammalia; order Carnivora; family Canidae; genus Canis; species Canis lupus. Next base: position 16,160,065 of record NC_064244.1, on the reverse strand, counting down.
CCATTTCATGATTGGATTGTTTGTTTCTTTGCTGTTGAGTTTAATAAGTTCTTTATAGATCTTGGAAACTAGCCCTTTATCTGATACGTCATTTGCAAATAGCTTCTCCCATTCTGTAGGTTGTCTTTGAGTTTTGTTGCCTGTATCCTTTGCTGTGCAAAAGCTTCTTATCTTGATGAAGTCCCAATAGTTCATTTTTGCTTTTGTTTCTTTTGCCTTCGTGGATGTATCTTGCAAGAAGTTACTGTGGCCGAGTTCAAAAAGGGTGTTGCCTGTGTTCTCCTCTAGGATTTTGATGGAATCTTGTCTCACATTTAGATCTTTCATCCATTTTGAGTTTATCTTTGTGTATGGTGCAAGAGAGTGGTCTAGTTTCATTCTTCTGCATGTGGATGTCCAATTTTCCCAGCACCATTTACTGAAGGGACTGTCTTTCTTCCAGTGGATAGTCTTTCTTCCTTTATCGAATATTAGTTGACCATAAAGTTCAGGGTCCACTTCTGGGTTCTCTATTCTGTTCCATTGATCTATGTGTCTGTTTTTGTGCCAGTACCACACTGTCTTGAATACCACAGTTTTGTGGTACAACCTGAAATCTGGCATTGTGATGCCCCCAGATATGGTTTTCTTTTTTAAAATTCCCCTGGCTATTCGGGGTCTTTTCTGATTCCACACAAATCTTAAAATAATTTGTTCTATCTCTCTGAAGAAAGTCCATGGTATTTTGATAGGGATTGCATTAAACGTGTAAATTGCCCTGGGTAACATTGACATTTTCACAATATTAATTCTGCCAATCCATGAGCATGGATGGATTTTTCCATCTCTTTGTGTCTTCCTCAATTTCTTTCAGAAGTGTTCTATAGTTTTCAGGGTATAGATCTTTTACCTCTTTGGTTAGGTTTATTCCTAGGTATCTTATGTTTTTGGGTGCAATTGTAAATGGGATTGACTCCTTAATTTCTTTCTTCAGTCTCATTGTTAAATCTTTTAAAAATAAGGAAATATTGTGTTAAAATAACATATCTTATGAAAAAAAAAATTTTCCAGAATAAGAATTTTAGAAAGAAGAGTTGTATTGTCTTACAAATTTGTAAATATCTTTCAATTGTGGCTGAAAGGAAAACAGCTGAATTTTTCTATATGCTTCAGCACTCGGTCTGTTAAGATACGTTGCTTTGGTTAAAGTAAATGAAGAAAATCAAGCCTCACACAGACTTGTAGTTGGAAGAGGAAGTAACATTTTAGTAGTACTTTTGGCTAATTGTGAATATTTGTTGAGCTACATCAAAACTCTGCAGGTTTTTTTTAGAGCCAAGTTGTTACTGTGAACTCCAAAGCCTTTTCAATGAGTCTTTCATCCTCTGTTACCCTACAATCACTGCTCTCTATTGCACTGTAGATGGCCTTTTTACCCAAGTTGGATTTTGCAAAATCAGGCATCGGTCATTGAAAAGTAGTTCTTAAATGAGTTTACACCCTTTGTGGTACTACAACAACAAAGTTGCATTTGTTAATATTACCACTGATCTCACCCAAACAAGACTTTATGTCCTGGGAAGCTGGCAATCTAACAGTGGCAGATACAAATTTTTCAAAAAATAGTCACTGCTTGAATGCTTGAGTTTTATCATTGGCAGCAATAAGGTTGGTTGTGGTCTTTGAAGTGACAGACTCACTTTGATCGTTTGAGGAAATGTCTCCCAACTTGGATAAACATCGTTTCTGTGTCAGTCGTTCTTTTAAAGTAAAAAAACGGTAATTTATGAAAAAAGGTAGCTAGTTTGCTTCTCCAACCATGCAATCCTATGACTGCTTTTCCTCCAGGCAGGATCCGTAATACCCAGCAAAGTGCTTTCTGAATACGTCTCATTGCTCCTCCATTAAAAAGATTTGAAGGTAAAAAGACAATGTACTCAATGTTTAGAGTCTTAATGCAATATTTTTATTGCTCTGTCAAGCACATTCTTAATTACTACTGGCATCTGTGTGTTTATTACTGGAGTGTCTGCTGGGGAAGAACACGATGACCCACTAAACAGGTGCCATCTGATGCCAGCATCTTGTGCATGAGCACACCAGCACTTCAACCCACCAGTGCTTTTCTACATCAATGCACACATCAAACCAATGGAAAAAAGCAAATATAATATTAGTATGAAAGTAGTTTTGGCCTTGTAGACACACCTGATATAGTCTCAGGGACCTCAGGGATCTGCAGACACACTTTTTAGAACCACCACCATGTATAGACTCTGAGTACACGCAGTAAGTGAAATGAAACCCAACCTTTCTTTGTGGCTGCACCTTTTACAGTGAATTCTAGGACTCCAGCCTAAGAGTATTCATACTTTTGACCTTCTGGACATTGTAGTCTATCATTTTACCTGAAACCACAAGTCTAGATTTGTGTTACTATTACTGTCAGAACCAGGTGATTCCTTTCTATAAAAGGTGATGACCGGAAGCTGTAAGGAAAAGACAAGTATACTTCTAAAGAGTTACCTTCAACAGAGACACACATCAGGTTTTAGCCTTTCAAGAAACTCAAGTTTGCTTAATGCCTTGACGTTTCACTGGTCATATTTTTTTCTGAGTTCTGCCTTCCACGCCTTGCATGTGGCCAATTGCGACACCTGTTAGTACATTTAAACCTAAAGCAATTTATAACAGTGTCTCAGACCAAGTGCCTTTGGCATCAGCCCAGGACTGCTATTATCATTTTGTATTTATTGCACCATTTCAAAACTGTTTTTTCCTTCACACATTTATAGAAGTTTTTCAATTATATAGTTTTTACTTTTACATATTTTTATGGTTTAAAATGTTGTTCTATTCTTCTGCTTCGTATAAGAACATGAAGAGTTATTTGCTTATACTCCTACCATCATAGCTGGGACATGGTAATGCACTTTAATCATATTTGCAATTGCTGCAAATCTAACTGCAATTGTAGCACATCTAAAAAATGGCATTCTTTTCTTAAGTTTTATATAAAACACAGCTAACCTTTCCCCTCCTATTCCTGCAGAGTTACTGAAAATGTTTGTCTTTCTATGAAAAACATTTTTCACTATGAATTCCTTTTATTAATAGAAAAACAGTACTGCTGTTATATATGAGTTTCTGCAGACATGAATAATCAGACAATAATAAATAATCTCTTAGTAAGAAACAAAAACTTATAATGACTTTGCTTATAGGATGATGGTCCCTAGGTGGGCAGAGGAAACTCAGACCAAAATTACCTATTTTAATCTTGTTTCAAAACAAATTTTCCTACCATCTCAAAGTTAGACATCCCAGGCTTCTAAGTATAAGCTAAAATATTTGCAATTTGTTCCTAATAAAAAAATGAAACTTCAATTTTCTAAGACTACTTTCCCAATTTTTCACTTCAGTAAGTCTTTTTTTTTTTTCACTTTAGTAAGTCTTTAGAATCATATTATATTAAAACTAAACAAAGATTTGAAGAGTCGGGGAATATGGCAGCTACAGTGAATTGAAGTGAATGAAATCACCCAGGAGAAAGTACTGGGCACAGTTTGAGAAGTAGCTGAGGATAAGGCCAGCAGACCTCCAACATTACAAGATGAGTAGAGGGGAGCCTAGCTGGCTCTATCAGAAGAGCATGCAACTCTTGATCTTGGGGTTATGAGGTGGAGCCCCACACTGGGTATAGAGATCACACACACACACAAAAAAGACTGGTAGAGAGGAGCCTGTAAGAGAGTAGGTAGAGGAGTCGGGGAAACCTGGAATACTCTGGTGTGTGAGTCCTAGGGAAGAGTATTTTAAGGACACTTATCAAGAGACAAAATGAAGGAATTCCAGAATTGAACTAGTATCTCTTTACATAATATAGATAACTATTCACCCTTAGACTTTACTTGGTGGAACTACTTGGTAATTAAATGGAGTATTCCAACAAGGGGCTCCAACACAGGGCTCCTAACACAGGAGGACAGAGAAGGCAAGGAGTCACCTGGCAATGACAAGCTTCCATTCCAAAATTGGCAGGATTAGGGAGGGCAGAGGAAGGAACAGCAAACACCAAACCCTTGGCTTACCTGCTGATCCTTCAACTTCCTACTAATATCTTTGGTTCCAAATGAACATAAGTCATAGTTCCCAGCTGCAAAAGCTACAGAAGATGTGCCAGGAATGGTAGATGTGATAGCTGAATAATACCCACCCCCTCAAAGATACTTGTATCCAAATCTTGGAACGTGGGACTCTGTTGCCGCTTGCATGGTATGGAAACTTTGCAGGTGTGATTAAGATAAGGATATTGAGGTGGGAACACTGTCCTGAATTATTCAGGTTATTCTAATGTAATCACAGTCATTCACATAAGAGGGATTCAGGAAAATTAGAGGATTGCTAGGGAAGGACAGAAGTACAGGGAGAAGAAAACAATATGATGCAGGTCACAAACCAAGAATGAGGACAGCCCCGGGAAGGCTGGAATAGGCAGTGAGTTTCTCCTCTAACAGAGTCCAGAAGGAACCAGCCCTGTGGACACCTTAATATTAGCTCAGTGAGACTTCTCACTTCCAGACTGTAAAAGAATGAATCTGTGTTTTATTAAAAAAAAAAAAAGATGTATTTTAGAGTGAAGGAAAGAGAGGGAGAAAGAGCAGGAGCAGGGAAGGGAGGAAGGGGACGGAGGGAGAGAAACAGAATCTCCAGCAGACTCCCCACTGAGCTGGAGCCCAACATGGGGCTCGATCCCACAACCCTGAGATCATGACCTCAGCCTAAAGCAAGAGTCAGATGCTTAACTGACTGAGCCACGCAGGCACCCCTAAATTTGTGTTAAGCCAACAGGATTGTTGTACCTTGTTAGAGCAGCCCCAGGAAGGTAACACAAAACCCAGACTTAAGAAATTCAGGGACTGTATCAATGTAGCCAATTGCAGCATTTGCCCCAAATATTTACTTGGCAAAGATAACAAAGCATCCTTGGTTTTAGAAAACTCCTCCCAGGGCAGCCCAGGTGGCTCAGCGGTTTAATGCATGCCTTCAATCCAGGGCCTGATCCTGGAGACCGGGGACCGAGTCCCACGTCGGGCTCTCTGCATGGAGCCTGCTTCTCCCTCTGCCTGTGTCTCTGCCTCTCTCTCTCTCTCTCATGAATAAATAAATAAAATCTTAAAAAAAAAAAAAAAAAAAGGAAACTCCTTCTGCCCCCATGACACCTTAACTGAAAAGACCCAGAGGTATGAGGATCCCCTTCAGGTCATTCACCCTCTGAATCCACCACCTACCATCCCATGTACATTTGTCAAACTAGACTCCCATATTTATAAATGAAGGCTCTCCCAAATACATGAGGAAAATCAAAGGAGGGTAAAGAAAAAAAAGTATTGGGGGTGGGGGTAGAAGAGTATTTGGAAAAAAAGGGTCCCCAGTGGGGACTCATTAAAAATGAGTCCCACTCTACACTACATGGACCAAATGACATTGGCCTCAAAACTTTGAAAGGCAGCCAGTATCATGATGTTCATCACACCAAACACTAAGGAACAGGGGCATGACATTCTCCAAAAATCATCCTCATCTGATGAGCACAGACTCCAGTCAGACTGATCAAAATACAAGTATATTTTGCACATTCGTTTCCCACATAGTCTTGAAGGTGCTTACCTTCCAGGCAAACCAACAGAATCTTTTCATTAAAAACTTGACTTTAGCCCATTTATGTGAAAGTTTCACTAACATCACATTCACATTCAGTTTCGCTCATTTGTGTGCTTCACGATTGAACTATAAGTAGTTTTCTGGGATTTGCATTTTATCCTCCCTCAACACTATGTTTCAAAGATTACCCGTTACCTTTAACTGTTATGATTATCTTCCAGTTTATTGCTCATCATCTCACTTATTTATGGTATACTTAGATGAAATGAAGTTCTTAGTTTTGATGTAACCAAATTTTTAATTTGCATATTTTCCTCTTCCAAAAATTTTGAAAGTTTATTCCTCCTGTTTAGATTTAACACCCACAGAGGGGGGAGGAGCAAGATGGCGGAAGAGTAGGGTCCCCAAATCACCTGTCTCCACCAAATTACCTAGAAAACCTTCCAATCATCCTGAAAATCTATGAATTCGGCCTGAGAATTAAAGAGAGACCAGCTGGAATGCAACAGTGAGAAGAGTTCGCGCTTCTCTCAAGGTAGGAAGACGGGGAAAAAGAAGTAAAGAAACAAAGGCCTCCAAGGGGGAGGGGCCCCGCGAGGAGCCGGGCTGAGGCCGGGGCGAGTGTCCCCAGGACAGGAGAGCCCCGTCCCGGAGGAGCAGGAGCTGCACCGACCTTCCCGGGGGAAAGGGGCTCGCAGGGAGGTGGAGCAGGACCCAGGAGGGCGGGGATGCCCTCGGGTTCCCTGGGACAGTAACAGACACCTGCGCCCCGGGAGAGTGCGCCGAGCTCCCTAAGGGCTGCAGCGCGCACGGCGGGACCCGGAGCAGCTCGGAGGGGCTCGGGGGCGGCTCCGCGGAGGGGGTTGCGCGGCCCGGGAGCGCGAATCCACCAGCGCAGGCTCCGGAGCACAGGGCGCCGGGACACAGCCCAGGATCCCGCCTCCCCCGGGACAGGCAGAGGCCGGGAGGGCCCAGGACAGCGAGGACGCTCCTGCCCGAGCTGAGCAGATCAGCGGCCCCGCCCCGGAGCCTCCAGGCCCTGCAGACGGAGTTCCTGCCGGAGCTGAATCCAGGTTTCCAGAGCTGCCCCGCCACTGGGGCTGTTCCTCCTGCGGCCTCACGGGGTAAACAACCCCCACTGAGCCCTGCACCAGGCAGGGGCACAGCAGCTCCCCCAACTGCTAACACCTGAAAATCAGCACAACAGGCCCCTCCCCCAGAACACCAGCTAGACTGACAACTTCCAGGAGAAGCCAAGGGACTTAAAGTACACAGAATCAGAAGATACTCCCCGGTGGTTCTTTTGTTTTGTTTTGTTTTGTTTTGTTTTGTTTTGATTTTTGATTTGTTTCCTTCCCCACCCCCTTTTTTTTCTCCTTTCTTTTTCTTTCTCTTTTTCTTCTCTCTCTTTTTTTTTTCGTTTTTTTTTCTTCCCTTTTTTTTCTCTTTCTCTTTTCTTTCCTTCTTTCTTTCCTCTCTTTTTCTCTTATTCCCAATACAACTTGCTTTTGGCCACTCTGCACTGAGCAAAATGACTAGAAGCAAAACCTCACCTCAAAAGAAAGAATCAGAAACAGTCCTCTCTCCCACAGAGTTACAAAATCTGGATTACAATTCAATGTCAGAAAGCCAATTCAGAAGCACTATTATACAGCTACTGGTGGCTCTAGAAAAAAGTATAAAGGACTCAAGAGACTTCATGACTGCAGAATTTAGAGCTAATCAGGCAGAAATTAAAAATCAATTGGATGAGATGCAATCCAAACTAGAAGTCCTAACGACGAGGGTTAACGAGGTGGAAGAACGAGTGAGTGACATAGAAGACAAGTTGATAGCAAAGAGGGAAACTGAGGAAAAAAGAGACAAACAATTAAAAGACCATGAGGATAGATTAAGGGAAATAAACGACAGCCTGAGAAAGAAAAACCTACGTTTAATTGGGGTTCCCGAGGGCACCAAAAGGGACAGAGGGCCAGAATATGTATTTGAACAAATTCTAGCTGAAAACTTTCCTAACCTGGGAAGGGAAACAGGCATTCAGATCCAGGAAATAGAGAGATCCCCCCCTAAAATCAATAAAAACCGTTCAACACCTCGACATTTAATAGTGAAGCTTGCAAATTCCAAAGATAAAGAGAAGATCCTTAAAGCAGCAAGAGACAAGAAATCCCTGACTTTTATGGGGAGGAGTATTAGGGTAACAGCAGACCTCTCCACAGAGACCTGGCAGGCCAGAAAGGGCTGGCAGGATATATTCAGGGTCCTAAATGAAAAGAACATGCAACCAAGAACACTTTATCCAGCAAGGCTCTCATTCAAAATGGAAGGAGAGATAAAGAGCTTCCAAGACAGGCAGCAACTAAAAGAATATGTGACCTCCAAACCAGCTCTGCAAGAAATTTTAAGGGGGGCTCTTAAAATTCCCCTTTAAGAAGAAGTTCAGTGGAACAGTCCACAAAAACAAGGACTGAATAGATATCATGATGACACTAAACTCATATCTCTCAATAGTAACTCTGAATGTGAACGGGCTTAATGACCCCATCAAAAGGCTCAGGGTTTCAGACTAGATAAAAAAGCAGGACCCATCTATTTGCTGTCTACAAGAGACTCATTTTAGACAGAAGGACACCTACAGCCTGAAAATAAAAGGTTGGAGAACCATTTACCATTCGAATGGTCCTCAAAAGAAAGCAGGGGTAGCCATCCTTATATCAGATAAACTAAAATTTACCCCAAAGACTGTAGTGAGAGATGAAGAGGGACACTATATCATACTTAAAGGATCTATTCAACAAGAGGACTTAACAATCCTCAATATATATGCCCCGAATGTGGGAGCTGCCAAATATATCAATCAATTATTAACCAAAGTGAAGAAATACTTAGATAATAATACACTTATACTTGGTGACTTCAATCTAGCTCTTTCTATACTCGATAGGTCTTCTAAGCACAACATCTCCAAAGAAACGAGAGCTTTAAATGATACACTGGACCAGATGGATTTCACAGATATCTACAGAACTTTACATCCAAACTCAACTGAATACACATTCTTCTCAAGCGCACATGGAACTTTCTCCAGAATAGACCACATATTGGGTCACAAATCGGGTCTGAACCGATACCAAAAGATTGGGATTGTCCCCTGCATATTCTCAGACCATGATGCCTTGAAATTAGAACTAAATCACAACAAGAAGTTTGGAAGGACCTCAAACACATGGAGGTTAAGGACCATCCTGCTAAAAGATAAAAGGGTCAACCAGGAAATTAAGGAAGAATTAAAAAGATTCATGGAAACTAATTAGAATGAAGATACAACCGTTCAAAATCTTTGGGATGCAGCAAAAGCAGTCCTAAGGGGGAAATACATCGCAATACAAGCATCCATTCAAAAACTGGAAAGAACTCAAATACAAAAGCTAACCTTACACATAAAGGAGCTAGAGAAAAAACAGCAAATAGATCCTACACCCAAGAGAAGAAGGGAGTTAATAAAGATTCGAGCAGAACTCAACGAAATCAAGACCAGAAGAACTGTGGAACAGATCAACAAAACCAGGAGTTGGTTCTTTGAAAGAATTAACAAGATAGATAAACCATTAGCCAGCCTTATTAAAAAGAAGAGAGAGAAGACTCAAATTAATAAAATCATGAATGAGAAAGGAGAGATCACTACCAACACCAAGGAAATACAAACGATTTTAAAAACATATTATGAACAGCTATACGCCAATAAATTAGGCAATCTAGAAGAAATGGACGCATTCCTGGAAAGCCACAAACTACCAAAACTGGAACAGGAAGAAATAGAAAACCTGAACAGGCCAATAACCAGGGAGGAAATTGAAGCAGTCATCAAAAACCTCCCAAGACACAAGAGTCCAGGGCCAGATGGCTTCCCAGGGGAATTTTATCAAACGTTTAAAGAAGAAACCATACCTATTCTCCTAAAGCTGTTTGGAAAGATAGAAAGAGATGGAGTACTTCCAAATTCGTTCTATGAGGCCAGCATCACCTTAATTCCAAAACCAGACAAAGACCCCACCAAAAAGGAGAATTACAGACCAATATCCCTGATGAACATGGATGCAAAAATTCTCAACAAGATACTGGCCAATAGGATCCAACAGTACATTAAAAAAATTATTCACCATGACCAAGTAGGATTTATCCCTGGGACACAAGGCTGGTTCAACACCCGTAAAACAATCAATGTGATTCATCATATCAGCAAGAGAAAAACCAAGAACCATATGATCCTCTCATTGGATGCAGAGAAAGCATTTGACAAAATACAGCATCCATTCCTGATCAAAACTCTTCAGAGTGTAGGGATAGAGGGAACATTCCTCGACATCTTAAAAGCCATCTATGAAAAGCCCACAGCAAATATCATTCTCAATGGGGAAGCACTGGGAGCCTTTCCCCTAAGATCAGGAACAAGACAGGGATGTCCACTCTCACCACTGCTGTTCAACATAGTACTGGAAGTCCTAGCCTCAGCAATCAGACAACAAAAAGACATTAAAGGCATTCAAATTGGCAAAGAAGAAGTCAAACTCTCCCTCTTCGCCGATGACATGATACTCTACATAGAAAACCCAAAAGTCTCCACCCCAAGATTGCTAGAACTCATACAGCAATTCGGTAGCGTGGCAGGATACAAAATCAATGCCCAGAAGTCAGTGGCATTTCTATACACTAACAATGAGACTGAAGAAAGAGAAATTAAGGAGTCAATCCCATTTACAATTGCACCCAAAAGCATAAGATACCTAGGAATTAACCTAACCAAAGATGTAAAGGATCTATACCCTCAAAACTATAGAACACTTCTGAAAGAAATTGAGGAAGACACAAAGAGATGGAAAAATATTCCATGCTCATGGATTGGCAGAATGAATATTGTGAAAATGTCAATGTTACCCAGGGCAATATACACGTTTAATGCAATCCCTATCAAAATACCATGGACTTTCTTCAGAGAGTTAGAACAAATTATTTTAAGATTTGTGTGGAATCAGAAAAGACCCCGAATAGCCAGGGGAATTTTAAAAAAGAAAACCATATCTGGGGGCATCACAATGCCAGATTTCAGGTTGTACTACAAAGCTGTGGTCATCAAGACAGTGTGGTACTGGCACAAAAACAGACACATAGATCAGTGGAACAGAATAGAGAATCCAGAAGTGGACCCTGAACTTTATGGGCAACTAATATTCGATAAAGGAGGAAAGACTATCCATTGGAAGAAAGACAGTCTCTTCAATAAATGGTGCTGGGAAAATTGGACATCTACATGCAGAAGAATGAAACTAGACCACTCTCTTGCACCAGACACAAAGATAAACTCAAAATGGATGAAAGATCTAAATGTGAGACAAGATTCCATCAAAATCCTAGAGAAGAACACAGGCAACACCCTTTTTGAATTCGGCCATAGTAACTTCTTGCAAGATACATCCACAAAGGCAAAAGAAACAAAAGCAAAAATGAACTATTGGGACTTCATCAAGATAAGAAGCTTTTGCACAGCAAAGGATACAGTCAACAAAACTCAAAGACAACCTACAGAATGGGAGAAGATATTTGCAATGACATATCTGATAAAGGGCTAGTTTCCAAGATCTATAAAGAACTTCTCAAACTCAACACCAAAGAAACAAACAATCCAATCATGAAATGGGCAAAAGACATGAACAGAAATCTCACAGAGGAAGACATAGACATGGCCAACATGCACATGAGAAAATGCTCCGCATCACTTGCCATCAGGGAAATACAATTCAAAACCACAATGAGATACCACCTCACACCAGTGAGAATGGGGAAAATTAACAAGGCAGGAAACAACAAATGTTGGAGAGGATGTGGAGAAAAGGGAACCCTCTTACACTGTTGGTGGGAATGCGAACTGGTGCAGCCACTCTGGAAAACTGTGTGGAGGTTCCTCAATCAGTTAAAAATATACCTGCCCTACGACCCAGCAATTGCACTGTTGGGGATTTACCCCAAAGATACAAATGCAATGAAACGCCGGGACACCTGCACCCCGATGTTTCTAGCAGCAATGTCCACAATAGCCAAACTGTGGAAGGAGCCTCGGTGTCCATCGAAAGATGAATGGATAAAGAAGATGTGGTTTATGTATACAATGGAATATTACTCAGCTATTAGAAATGACAAATACCCACCATTTTGCTTCAACGTGGATGGAACTGGAGGGTATTATGCTGAGTGAAGTAAGCCAGTCGGAGAAGGACAAACATTATATGTTCTCATTCATTTGGGGAATATAAATAATAGTGAAAGGGAATATAAGGGAAGGGGGAAGAAATGTGTGGGAAATATCAGAAAGGGAGACAGAAGGTAAAGACTGCTAACTCTGGGAAACGAACTAGGGGTGGTGGAAGGGGAGGAGGGCGGGGGGTGGGAGTGAATGGGTGATGGGCACTGGGGGTTATTCTGTATGTTAGTAAATTGAACACCAATAAAAAATAAAAAAAAAACACCCACAGAAAACTGATTTTCATTATGAAGTGAGGTGGAAATCCAAATGCACTCTTTTTTTTTTTTTATGTGGATACATTATTTGTTGTTGCTCTGTCCTCTCCAAGGCATAGTCTCTTTTACTCTATTTTCTGGAAGAATCTGTAGAAGATTGCAATGACCTGTTCCTTGAGGGTTTGGTAGAAGGCAATATGAGCCTCGTTTCTTTACTGAATTTAGACTTCCTATTTCTTCCTGACAACCCTGCTAATTGTGGTGTTCTAGAAACTCCTGTTTTCAAATTAAGTGCCCTCAAGTTATTCATAGCATTCTCTCTTAAATCTATAGATTTAGATATAGCTATAGATTTAGCACTGCTAATATAGTTTACTTGCACTTTTTAAAAAATTTTTCATTCATTCAATCTAATTATAAGACTATTTCATTACTCCTTTTAAAAATAACTTCTGGCCTCATTAGTCCTCTTATTTTCTACAGATACTTGCTCTTCTCTTCACAACATCCTTCCTTGCACTTTAGGAGAGTTGTTCTTTTAAAATTTATGCTGACTGCTAAACTCATTATTTTTATCCTTTCTTCTTCCCTAAAATAAGCATTTAAGGCATTTTATGTGTCTCCTTAAAAACAGTTCATGTTTTACTTCATTCTGCAAGTTCTGATAAAAATACCAGCATTCAGTTCTAAGTAGTTTTTAACACTCGTTATGATTCTTTGTTTGGCCAATGCGTTATAGAACTTTGTAGCATTTTTAAATTTAAAATATTTGGCTTGTCCTGTTTATTTCTAACTTCTAACTTAAATGCACTGGGGTCTGGGTAGATTATTTTACTTATTTTCTCTCAGCTCTTGGGTGGGGGTCCTGGAATCGGGAAACTACATTTCCCAGACTCCCTTGCCTGCAGTCTTCCTGTTAGAGTTGGCCAGTGGGGGCCAAGTTCCATAGTAACAAATCTAAATTCCCCTCTTTGGTCTCTCAGCTTTCCAACATGGATATAAGCAAATCTCTTAGCCAGATTGCCGCTGAATTACTCACCATGGTTTCTATTCTCCTGAAATGACTCTGATAAAGGACTACAGAATGCAGTCTGTAGGATACCAAGTATTTGACATTTGTTGAACCCACGTTATGGATTTATAGATGATCAATTTTTATATATGTTTCACGTGTTGAAATCCTCCTGTGATCATGAATTTGTTGAGCAATTTCTGTTTAATAAATTAATGACCCTCTCTATCTCCAATAACACTTTTTCTCACCAAGTCTACTTTTGTGTGACATTATAATAGCCCTCTTCACTTTTCTTTGGCTTGGACTTTGCCCTAGAGATCATTTTCTACCTTCTTACATTAATGGTTTTCGTGACTTTATATGTGTTAGGTATGTTTCTTATAAATAGTATATATGACAATTTTGTTTTATTTTTTAACCATATCTATGATTCTTTAAATTCAAAAGTTTAGTCACTTTTGTATCTATTGCTACATTTGGATTTTATTTTTACATCTAACTTTGTTTCTGTTAGTATGGCTTTTTTTTTTTTTGCCTTCACTTTTATATTGACCACCTCATTTTTTTGTGTTTTTTTTTCCTCCCCTCCTCTAATGGTTTGAAACTTGTCAACTCTATTGTATACAAAGAGTCACCTTGAATTTTTCCAGCATATTTAACTGAACAAAGCTAAGCCTTGGTTATTTTATTTTATTATTTTATTTTATTTTATTTTATTTTTTTATGATAGTCACACACACAGAGAGAGAGAGAGAGGCAGAGACACAGGCAGAGGGAGAAGTGGGCTCCATGCACCGGGAGCCTGACGTGGGATTCAATCCCGGGTCTCCAGGATCACACCCTGGGCCAAAGGCAGGTGCCAAACCGCTGCGCCACCCAGGGATCCCTAAGCCTTGGTTCTTAAAAATAGTTTTGCCTAGCAATGTCTAGATTGATAGTAAAATAAATCTTCAAAGAAGTACTGTAGGAGAAGTATGATCCTTGGGCTTATTTTTTTGTTTATGAGAAGTCTGCTCACATTCAAATTGTTATTCTTTGTCTGTTCTCTTTCTCGATACTTTTAAGATCTACTCTTTCCCATTAGGGCTTTGTGGTCTCCTAGCATTGCATCTAACACACAGAGGTATATATATTTTTTTCATTTAATATATAAACATATTTTTTAATGTTTAAAATTTATCTGAAAAAAAATAAAAAATAAAATAAAATTTATCTGATATATATTTTTGAATATGTTATACTTCCTGAATCTGTGAAGTCACTGTTTTCCTGCAGTTCTAGTAATATATATTATAGTAAAATATCCAATTACAGATACCTATCTCTCAGCTTTCTTGCTACTTTCTTTAGATGTATTTTAAACAAGTGTTTATTCTTTTCAAAGGTTTATCTATTTATTTGAGAGAGAGAGAGTGAGCAGCAGAGGGGAGGGGCGAAGGGAAAGGGAGAGAGAATCCTTAGGCAGACTCCCAGGTGAGCATGGAACCCAACAGAGGGCTGGATCCCAGGACCCTGAGATCATGACCTGAGCCGAAAGAGTTGGACACTTAACAGACTGAGCCATCCAGGTGCCCCTCGATATATTTTAAAGTTCATTAATTCTCTTGAGCTGTTTCTAATTTGCAATTTGAGCCATTAAATCTATGGAGGTTTTTATTTCAGCAATGACATTTTCAGAAGTTCCATTTTCCATCTAAATCTGCCTGTTCATTTCCAGTAATCTCTAAATGCAGTTCCCAGTAATTTCTAAATGCAGTTCATCTTGGCAATAGTATCCTTTAGATCTTTATTCATTTCCTCCCTTTTAGTTTCTGACTCAGATAATAGGTTTAGAAAGGTGTTCTCTAACATCATCTAGAATAGTTATATAATAAAAACCTGATCACTCAGAGTAGATTGAAACAACTTCATTATTCCACCATGATTCCAAAAGACAAATTAAGTTACAAAAATTCTGAGAATATCATATTATATATAAAAATCTAAATTAATGAGTATTTAGGGTTGAGTAATGTACCCCATCAACAAAGATACAGAAGGCATAGAAGACAAATACAATACTTCCCTGAAGTTTATAACATACTAGATGGAAAAACTGATATTAAGCAACTAATTAATTAGTTGTTTTAACTTGCTTTTTAATCAGTTTTCTCAAAAAAAGAACCAGATATGCAAAAGAAAAGGGATAATGAAGTTCATGAAATCCAAAAGCAGTAAAGTAAGGAAAAGCTCTGTATAGTCAACCTTTTCTTCCTTTTTTATTTTAACCTCAGAATCCTATGCTCTGGGAAAATCAATTTTCCTTACGGTTTTATATTTTAATAACTGAAGAAAAAAATGGTTGGTTGGACTTTAGTGGCAGTAGGTGAAGGAGGCAGACTTGTAAGGTCAATGGCATTTCAAGGAAGGCCAGAGATTTTAAAAAGGTACATCATCTCATTGGAAACAAACTATCATTTAGCTGGGGGTTCTCAACATATATACTAAAGCTTTTTAGGAGCTATGTTGCTAAAAGATTATGCCTGGGACCAAACTTTTTAAGCATACCACATTTTAAATTTGGCAGGTAAAGTATTTTACTGTATCCTCAGATAAACAAATTATCTGGCAGTGGATACACCTAATCTGTGTAAATCCAGATTATGTCATATACTTGCATTGCATGTCTAGGGTTCATTCTCTATAATCATTCTATATGGCCAACTTTCTATAGTTTTGTACAGTTTCCTTTCTAGATTCTCACATTTCTTGCTCATGTCATGATCCAAAAGGAGGCTTGTGGGAGTGAGACTAAGGGGAAGATGGCTGGCCCCTCTGTCTCACACAGTTAGTACTCCAGAACTAAACATCTTTCCATCTAGGTGGCTCCACCAACCTCTTGATCCTCAGAGTCCTTCCCTGGTTGCAATCAATAATTTTGCCAAAGCAGCAGTCATCACCATTCCAGCAGCACAAGAGAGCATGTGCTAACGTCTCTGCAAATTTCACAAACTGCCAGAACTAAGATGATGCAATGTACTTTCACTGGCCTGCGGAGAGGATGATGTCACAGATTCTGGCAGCACAGTTTCATGCAGTTTCAAGCCACCAAATCAACCTGTCCTATGAATTTCAAGAATATATTTTACAAAAATGTAAGTCAGAACTTCAACATACCACCAATATTTTTCTAATATAGTAGAAATAAATATATCACTAGGTAAAATTTGTGATTTAGAAATAGATTTTGTTGGAACTGTAGGAAAAACCTTAAAAAAGAAGCTAGACATTATTCAATCCCCTCCCACTCTGATTTATATAGGAAGGTTAAAAAAGCTCTATACAGCAAATGCACAAATCTGACTTCATTCTACACCCCTGCTCTGCCTAGACGTAACACATATTACATTTCTACTTCTCCCAAAGCAGCTACTGTTGAGGTATCAAGATTCTATTATACCAACTCAGATTATGTGAGTATAACAAATATTTACCAATGCGATGTAGAAGTTGCTTTTCCAGCTAAGATGAAATAATGCTTTTCATCAAGTTCCAATGAAAGAAAATAAATCTAATAAAACATTAACAGCATTCCAAAAATGGCCTTTCTTGGTTATAGAAATTATATACTAATTATACTCCTGATTGCTCATTTATTTAATATATATGTTTGGCCAAAAACTGAGTCAAACTAACAATAAAATTAGGCTCATTCTCTACATTTTTCTTTTAATTACTACCAAATTTAATACTTTATTCAAATAGTTATTTGTTTTGTTGAATGAATGAATGAATATGGCATTTTCTCCTATTTTTAAAAGATTTTATTTATTCAAGAGAGAGAGCACGAGCTGGGGGGTGGGGACAGAGGGACAGGGCAAGCAGACACCGCACTGAATGGGGAGCCCTATGCAGGGCTGGATCCCAGGACCCTGGGATCATGAGCTGAAGTAGACCCATTTAACCCACTGAGCCACCCAGGGGCCCTCCCCACCTCTTCTTTTTTGTTTTTGTTTTTGTTTTTTTTAAGAGATTTAGCATTTTCTAACTATTACTACAAATTATAGGCCAACAAACATTGAGTGCTTACTACAGACAAATTGTGTTGTAGGTACTTCATGTAGATTAGCCCCGTTAATGTTTTTAAGTCCTATAAGCATTAGGATTTCCCACATTATCAATTGTCTGAATATTATTAGACTTAGTTGAGAAGAAATAAAAGTTTTGCTTTTTTTTTTTAATAAACATAAAACAAGGGGAGGCAAGACGGTGGCAGAAGCACCTTTCCAAAATGAGAGTAACGGAAGACAGAGGAGAAACCTGCTGGAGGTAGGACCGATATGAGCAGGGCAGGAACACTGGAGGTATGAAAAACAAGGTTCAGATTCAATACAGGAGGGAAGGAGAAGGGGAAAATCTAATAAAAGAATAAAATGATATCTATACCACAAGAGCTATTTAAAAATATATATATATATATTTCATAGTAACAGACAAAGAAGCAAGAGGAGACACCAATCTAGAAATTCCCTCATATATTACAAGTCCCTAGACAGCAGCTACCTCCTCATATCCACCCTAATGGTGAAGGAAGCCTCATTGTTTCAACTATGGGGAGAGAGTAGAAAAACAAAAAGAATGAATAACATACAGAAAACACAAAGAAGATGCACCAGAAAGCAGATGGAAACTGTAACCTAACATTTTTAAATGAGTTAATGGAAATAAAGAAACTATTGGAAGCTATTTAAAATAGATGATCAGAATTGGAAAAGGCCCAGAAAGGAGATGATTTGAAAACAGGATGATACAGAGAGCGTTGAAATCTATTAGAAATTTTTTTTTAGTAATTAAGACTAAACTAGAAGTAACATTGAGAAGCAAAGACGTGAAAAGTTACAGAGGGCAATAAATGACAGAATGAGGAAATAAAATTCAAATCAAGTAGCAATCAAAACAAATTCATGGGGAAAGAAACCCATTATTAATTTTAATGCCCATTCAACAATGCACTAGAGGTCCAACACCGAACAAAAGGCACAAAAAAAATAATAGATACATAGATGATAGTATAAGGATCATAATGGAAAAAAAATAAAACTGCCATTATTTACAAACAAGAAAACCTACAGATAAACTAAATCAAATTTCTAAGAGAATTAGCAAATTGCAGGGTACAAAGACACTAGACTGCATCAATATGATGCAGTTCTATATAGCAGAGGCAAACAACTGAAAATTAGAATTTTTAATTCCTACGGGAAGATTCTAATAAAAAATATGTAGGCTATATTAAAGATAATTATAAAATTATTAGAGAAATCTAAAACCCAAATAAATGAAAAGGTATACTATACCTGTGAATTTTAAGACTCAGTAAAGATATCCCAGTATCCATTCTTTTTTTTCTTTCCCAGTATCCATTCTACTCAAACTATGCCATAATTATCAAACCCAAACAGATTTTTCTGTAATTAAAACAAAGTGGTACTTACTTAAGGACACAACAGAAGAGAAGAGAGTCCATGCATATATGGACAAAAGATGAATGAGGAAGTTAGTATTGCAGAGCTGTGGAGCAAGGATAGCCTTTCCTTAAATGGATTCCTACCTCACACCACATACTCCGAGGTAGATTGTATATCTGTATGTGAAGTGTGAAATAATTAATATAGAAAAATATCTTCAGGATTTGTAAGTACACAGAGTTTTTCTAAATGAGAACACAAAAAACAGTAATCATAAAGGAAAAGATTAATAAACTGTACTATGATACAACCAGGAACTTCTGTTCATCAAGAACATTTAGAAGAATGTTCATCCTCATTTAGAAGAAAAGCCACAGAGAAGTAGAAGATATTTGTACAACATAGAACCAACCAAGTGCTTGATCCACAATCAAGCACTACGAAATAGGGATCCCTGGGTGGCGCAGCGGTTTGGCGCCTGCCTTTGGCCCAGGGCGCGATCCTGGAGACCCGGGATCGAATCCCACGTCGGGCTCCCGGTGCATGGAGCCTGCTTCTCCCTCTGCCTGTGTCTCTGCGCCTCTCTCTCTCTCTCTGTGACTATCATAAATAAATAAAAATTAAAAAAAAAAAAAGCACTACGAAATATCTCTAAGGAGTTCCTACAAATCAATAAAAAGGGGACAACCTAAAGGAAACCTGAGCAGAACACCTGAACAAGCACTTCATTAAAAAGATACCCAAATATGCAAAAGTGCTCAATCTTATTACTTGTCCAGGAATCCAAATTTGTAATGCAAGAAAATGGCACTACAACCCGCCAAAGTGCGTAGAAAAAGAAAACAAAAATCCCTACTATCTTGTGGGCCAGTAGGGATGTGGATGAGCAGCAACCCTCAACACTGATGGGGATAGAAACTGAACAAATACCCCATCATGCAGCACTGACATGAACAAGCATCTACCATACAGAAACATAAATAGTTCAGTGAAAACACTATGCCCCAAAAATTCCATTCCTTAGTTTACACCCAAGAGAAACTCATCCACTTATAAACCAAAGACCCATAAAACAATCTATAAAGCAGCAGCATTATCCACAGCAGTCAAATATCAAAAACAGTCAAAATGTGCATCAACTGTTGAATAGGGGAACTCTGATATACTTACAGGATGAAGTATTCTGCAGTCACAAAACTGGATGAGCTAAACACAATGTACGGGAATCATGTAAACAAAATTTGAGTAAAAGATGACAGACACGGACAAATACACACTGCGTGGTTCTATTTAAACTTCCAAGAACAGGGAAAAACTATTCAGAAAGTTTAAGTGGTTCACCCTAAGGAAGGAGAGCTGTGGGTGAGAGAACAACTGAAATGGGCACCAAAGGCTATCTGAGGGGAAATTTAAAAGCTACCATGAAATAAAAGCATGGGAGCACATATGATTAAAAGCCACAATGAATATCTGGAAGAGCTGACAGGAAAATCTACACTGAGAAACATTCCTTATGGATCTGAAAAGAAAAAGAAAACTATCCTACAAACATCAAAACAAAAACACAGATAAAGAGGAAAAGCTTTATTGGCATTGGACGTAGACAGGAACACTTCATGCCGGGAACTGAAGGAGTAACATACTTGATGCATTCTAAAAGGATGTGGAAACCCAGGATTTTCAATTCTGACAAACTGAACCTCAGATATTAATAAAAAGACTGTGTGTGCGCGCACACACACACACACACACGAACTCTGGAAAAACTGTTCTTAGGAGCTCTAACCATGAGAAAGCTACTGAAGAATGAATTTCAAAAATAAATATAGCTTCTGGATAAAGACTGTTAAAGACAAGGACTGGAGGTGACCAAGCAATAAACTTAACTGAGGCCATATGGTGGGGCTGAAGGTAAAATATAGATCTGGAAATGTGCAAAAATCAGGAAGAGAAGGGGGATATATAGAATATATAGAAAACAAAATAAGCTCATTGATTAACCTTCCTGGTACTAACCAGAAGTAAAAAGATAGTACATTAGGCTAGAAGTTGGGAAGAGCAGGAGAAAGGAATTTCCATGGCTCACTGTTAGGAATTAGTAGAAAGGACTGTCCAAAAGGAAAGAAAGGAATCAAAGCCTAACAGTTGTAGCAAATATAGGAACCAACCTGATGGGGTTCCACAGACCCAGGTAATTTGAGCATCAAAAAGAAGGGCTGCAATGGATCAACACCTATCAAATATATCAAAATCCCTGAGTTCATGATCATATGAAAGAAAGAAAAGAAAAAAAAAAGACAAGAAAAAGATTACTAACTTTGGAGAATGCTGGAGTACCAAAAGAGTATTCTGAAAATTAGTAAATTAAATTAAAAACTCAAGAATAATCCTACTGTGCTATATCAACTGTATCTCAAAGTAACCCCCCAAAAAGAACTGTATCTCAGGGACACCTGGGTGGCTCAGTGGTTGAGCGTCTCTCTTCGACTTGGGTCGTGATCTGGGGGTCCTCGGATCAAGTCCTGCATCGGACTCCCCACAGGGAGCCTGCTTCTCCCTCTGCCTATGTCTCTGATTCTCTCTGTGTCTCTCAAAGCTATGTCTTATTGTTCTAATATTCATCCCCATCCCCATTTTGAAGGGATGAAGATTAGAATGTATCTCTTAGGGTTGCTGGAAGAACTAAACAAGGTTTTTAGGACTTTGAAAAGCACATGGCACCATAGTAAGGAATCGATAAATAAGGGATTTCTTTGGTTTGTTTTAATTACTCTTAAAAACATTTGGTACTATATCCATGAAGTAAGACTAGAATGCTAAGAAAAAGGAACAGATACACTCTAGCCCACCATCCCCCACAAAACAAACTGAATTATGACAGAAAATTCTTTAAAAATTAGAGAAATGAAAATAAAAGTTGAGGATCCCTCTCAGAAAGCAAAATTGGAAGAAAAAAAAAAAGCTACTAAACCAGAATGATCAACATGCACCTAAAAGAACTTCCAGAAAAAGCAGAGGGAAGAAAATTACTGAGGAAATAAGAACTGAAGGACACAAGTGTCAAATGGAAAAGGCCCAGCAGATCCAAGCACTGCAATGACCACAACAATAACTGGGGTGTGTATAGACAACCCCCAACACCGACACTGTGAAATTCCTGCCTCAACCCATGCTTACCTGATTTTCTTAAACAACCTTCATATCTCATTGAACTAGCTGTGTAGTCACTTCTTAAATGAGCCATCCCCAGAATGTAAGCAAACACTTCCAACCTACACCACCTATTATTATATGCTCTAAGAACCAAAAACCTAGTTTTATCTCAGTGGTAATTTTACATTTATTTAAGTATTATGTGAGTATTGATTTCAAGAGTTGCATGGCTGAGGATCACCATGCCTGCTTTTTGCCATCATTTGCCCTTCACTGAATATAGTACAATATGCAGTTAAGTACTTTTTATACAAATGGTACAAATGGGCTTTGTAATAAAAATCACTGATTCCTTGGAAATACAGCACATTATCACCCATAAATAATACCTCTTCCACAAAGTTCTGTGGCTCTTTACATGACATAAGGACATTTCACAAGTTTTTCATATTGCTTTGGTCTGAATTTGCTTTTATTTTTAATCCATCAGTGGCATAACTGACAAGTTCCTTGAAGGAAGTCTCAGATTTCCTAAGGGAATGAGCACCATCTAGTGGAAGGACACAAGATTTAAAAAAATCAATTCTCTAAATTGACTAAGTGGCACATAATAGTGACCTATCAAATATTTATTCAAATTGAATACCAAAGAAGCATACCAATTTTGTCAACTAGTGACACTCAAGTTTTTGCCTTCTGTATAATCTGTAACAGACCAATTTAAAATAAATTTATAAATAAATTGTTAAAGTTGTCAGTGAAGACCATTTAATTGAGCTTTTAACTGAACTAAACACAGAAATGACGAGAAAAAAGCAATTGTGGCTGCAGTACTACAAAAGAAAAGAAATCCTGCAATATGCAAAAGAAACTGAAGTTATCATTGAAATGTTAATTGCATATGAAACACACTGTTTGATAACTTTCTTTTTGACTAAAAAAGGTATGCATCAGAAGATATGGGGGGAGGGGTGACATACAGGTTATACTTTGATACTGAAAGCCCTTGCTTGCTAAGTAAAAATAAGCTCAAGAAATTCAGTAAGAAAACAAAGGAATCTGAAAGAAACATAGATACACTGGCCTTCTGTCTTACTAGCACTGAGAGAGAACATGAAATGGACAAGGTCTGACCCAAGATGGCACACTATCCTGCTATTATATTACTCCAGAAAAATCACATCAAAGACTGAGACCTTTCAGTTCATGCCAGCCTTTCTCAGGCCTCACCACAGCACTTAGGGGGGGTACATGTCTATCAAGAAAGACCTAATAAGGGCAGCCCAGGTGGCTCAGTGGTTTGGCGCCTGCCTTCAGCCCAGGGTGTGATTCTGGAGACCCAGGATCGAGTCCCACGTCAGGCTCCCTGCGTGGAGCCTGCTTCTCCCTCTGCCTGTGCCTCTGCCTCTCTCTCTCTCTGTGTCTCTCATGAATAAATAAAGAAAATCTTAAAAAAAAAAAAAAAGAAAGAAAGAAAGAAAGAAAGACCTAATAAAAGATACATAGTTTTGACAAGAAAATAAATACTAACTTTTTACAGTGCAACTCCCAGACCCATAGCAGACACTTAAAAAGAACTACATGGACTGTTTATGATTACATCAGCTTTAACCTCTACATCACTAAGCTATACTGTCAGAAAAACAGATTTAAAATATAACCTGGTGAAGGCACTCATCAGAATTAAATACACAACTATGGTCACAACCCACAAATGTTAGCAGCATGTGACACTGAAGATTGATTTTCTCACTCCTACACTGTGGACACCTCATGTCCTCTGGGAACTCTGCTCCCCATTTCTGCACTCCTGGGCCCCCGCGCAAGAGCTTCTACCATTTAGAACATCACCTGTGACCAATGGGGAGTGCACGGGTGGAGAAATGAAGCAAACGTGCGCTGGCGCTCAAAGACTTCTGCCTTGCAGTGACACACTTCACTTCTGCTCACATTTCATTGACTAACAAATCACATGACCATAAGTAACATAACCTTATATGTGTCTGTGAACAGCAAATATCAGAGAGTATATGGCAGGATGGATAGATGCTTACAACAATATACAAAATACTTTTTTGATTCCAAGTGAATCATCTGAAAGTAATTTAATATTATACACAAAAAGCCTATGATTTCACTTCTAGATTTATTTTCATAATAAATTTACACTAATGTCTTGGTTCCCAGAATAGCGCTAATACATTTTTTAATATTTTTGAAACTTTTAAAAGTGGTTAATTTGAAAATGTTAAAGATTTTCCAAATATTTTATGTAAGGGAAATAATAAAATCAACCTAATTCAATTTTTTCCTTTAATAGGACATTATTTACAAATCATGACCACCAAAGAACACCCTTAATTTCTACTACCTTTACTGACACATAGAAATATTAACAAGAATTTTCATTTTTAAGCAGGTGGATAAGAAGATCGATCTAACGTTATTGTCCTCTATCTGTAATAGAGACAATGCAACTTATGGAACCACTAGAGTTAACTGAAAGTGACTAAAAAAAAAAAAAAAAAAAAAAAAAACCAACCTTAATCGACTACTTATGAAAAACCATACGATCACAATAAACAAATCCAATGAGATGTGAGCACCTATTCCTATGCCCACAGCAAACACTGAGGTATTTGTGAAATGAAGGGAAAACAAACTGGGCAGGACAGAGCCTGGAAGGGAAAATGTTCCAGTCTCCTTTAACAGCAATCCTTCTTGAACACTTGTTCTAGGCAATGTGGAATATACATAACTGCACACAGACCCTGCCCAAAAGAACCTTATTCAATGAACAACTATATCCATCATTACAGGAGGTGCAAAAAATATATTCTATAGATGCCTACAACCCAATGGGAATATTTGATCGGTGTAAACAGTCCCAGAGGACCTCTCTAGAGCCAGCATATGAAAAAGTAAACACCCTCAGACTTGGTTACATACACCTCAGACCCTAATACATGCTCTCCCTAAGGTGCACTGAGCTATGCATTTTGTATTGGATAGTGGGCCCATCAAGACACTTCTGTCTTCTGCATTTAAGACAAAGAGAATCTATGTATATGTATGCTTTAATGTAATAAACTATAACAGTAGACAGAGCAACAGACCAAAAGATATTTACAATGTATATGAACGAAGATCCAGTGTCAGAATAATTTCAACAAACGAAACAGAAAAAGATAACCAAAGAATAAGAAGGAGGCAAACGATGTAAAAAGGCATAAAAAGGAAAATGCAGCAGCCCATAGACATATGTTCAACCTCTAATATTCAAATAAACATAAACTAATAGAAGGAGAGAACATTTCAAATTGATCCTGTTGGCAAAAAATTAAAATCTAACAATTCCACGTGTTGACATGGATGTGAAGCAACTAGAACTCTAATCCTATTGGTGGAAGTGTAACATGATATGATGATAGAAGAGCAATTAATTGGGCAACATCTTAAAAAGTGTGACATGTGCATCTCTGGCCCAGCAACCCCACTCTCTGGTGTCATACCTACAGAAGCGGTTCCATGCATGCACAACAGAAATCTATGTGAAGGCTGTTACTAGTGACATGAAGATAAAGGTGGTTTCCAGAAGAGTGAATCTTGTACCAACAGGACACCTTTCGATGTAAATATCCATCGCCAGGACAATTAGTAATTTGTGACCTAATCCTAGAACACCATATAACAATGAAAATGAATGGATCAAAACTATTTGCATCCCCATAAGAAATATATAAAAATATATAACAAAATGCAAAGTAAAAAGCTGAAGAAAGATGAATGTGTTAAATATGAATCTAATTATGAAAAAATTAAAAACATACAAAAATACCTCCTATATTTTTTTAGGAATATAAATCCAAGATGACCTCTGGCCAGTGAGGGAAAGAGATGTGAATAAGAAGGGATACTCAGGCTTCAAACAAATCTAACATTCGTTCTTAAGCTGTATGGTGAATATGTAGGTTTTCAACAGCTGTTATCAGCCTTTTTAATGCTCCATGTATTGTGTAACATTTTTTAAATGAAGAAAAAATTAGAAGACACTTTTAGCCAACTCAAGAATTTTTTCAAGAATTTCAAATCATAGGCTGTTAACTTCCATTACAATGTTACAGAGTGAGAGCAAGGCAATAAAAAAAGCAAGAACTAAAGTTTATTATGGCAAGAAAATATCATCCTGAAAAAAAACCCAGAAATGTAGCCAGAGGGATACTGAAAAGAACAGTGCCCATCCAGGGACAGAGCACTGCACTCAGCTAACCAAAAGAAAGGAAACTTGAGGATGCTGCTGAGAATGATAATACCAGCTATATGCCAGACAGCTTAAACCATGTTTCTCATATTAATTCATCTACTCATAATAACAAGCATGCAAGGTAGGTACCACTATTATCATCATTCACATATAAGGAACAAGAGGTGCCACGAGGTCAATGAGGTATTATCATCACACTGTTGGCATGATATTCTTGGCACAGCCAGAATCCAAGTCCAAGCAATGTAGCTCCACAGCCCCAGCCCTGAACTACCACCACAGATGTGTGTGCACCACAATGGAGAGCCCGGGGGTCTGCACATATGGAATACTCCTTACTACACCCAATCGACCATAGCTAAGGCACTCCAAGAGAGGTGACTAGACAAACACAATGACAATGAAGTGACCTCAAGAATGAAAGAAAAAGGGACAAAAGAAAAAAGAGGCAGAAAAAGGTCCCAACTTGACCTGGATGAATAATGAAAGGTGTCCTGGAGGTTGCAGGATCCCTCCCTCTAGAAATTACCTTTAGTGCCCTGAGCCACACACTAGACTCTCTCCTTCACTCATTCAGTGAGTGGTAGCTGAGTCCCTAAGGGACCAAACTAAAGTTCAAGGAGTACTACTCAGTCCCTCCTCCACCCAAATCAAATGGAGCTGGTGACAAAAGTTCACTTGTAATTCTATCCTAGATTTTGGGACACATATTCCTGAAATACTGTGAATATGGTGGTGATGTCTCCAAGTCAGCCCATAAAAGCAGGTTTCAATCTATCCTATGAGGGGTGTCAGGGGGGCTCAGGCAGTTCAGCATCTGCCTTCAGCTCAGGTCATGATCTCAGAGCCCCGGGGAGAAGCCCCACATCAGGTGCTCAGCGAGGAGTCGCCTTCTCTCTCCCTCTGCCACTTCTTACCTGCTCATTCTCTCTCTCTCTCAAGTAAATAAATAAACTCTTTTAAGAAAAAAAATCTACCCTATGAGATTCTACCTCAACCTTGACTTTTCTTCCAGAAAACAGAACTTGTGTTTCTATAGCCCTTTTCACACAACTCAGAGAAGCGTGGACCTAGCCTCTGTACAATCGCCACATCCCATTCCATCTCGGCCCTGAGGAACAGGCCACTCCCTTTTACCATCTGGGTCCACAATGAATTGTGGTCAATGTACTCCGAGAACCAGTGCAGAATGTCAGGCCCACACTCATGACCAAACACCTTCCCGGCAACAGGACATGAACTACCACCTGCCCTGGCAATAAAGCAAGGGTTCCGAAAACCACACAGTCCAGAGACTGAGGTGATAACGGGAGATGAAGTGGGGTACTGCTAACGCCAACACAAGGCTCGGCAAGCCAGTCACCTCCGGTCACGTACAATCACCGGTAGGATGATTTGGCAAAGCCGGATACAGTGGGAGACATCTTTGTGCCCCAACAAAGCCACTGTTGGGTAGAACAGCACAGGAGCTGGATATTTCCCTACTAGAATTCCTAGTCTCTGGAGATGGAGAATAACAGGAATCACCTCCACAAGGGAAGTGAGAACTGCCTTCCTGCCTCCACTCATTCCAGGCAATCAACTACCTGCTCTTATGTGATGCTCGGGAGGAAACATCCCACGTGCATTTTTGTAGAGCAAATAGACTCCCTGTTATTAAATTAGGAATCCATCCAAAAGTAAGGTGACTGTTCTGCAATGAAGCATAGTTGAAGAACCACTTAAGTCTCACACTAACTTTCAGAAGGCAGCTGATGTGTTACGCTGAACACAGACTACCTCGGTAGGAGACAGCCCCATCAAGCAACCATTTCGGGACATCTGTAAGAAGAGAAACTGAGCATTTCCAATGACAACCTGGCTCCTAATCACTCAGCCCCAGTCCCATGCAGATCTCTAAGAAGGGCTACATATGGCCTCTGTTTTGAGAGTGTGAATTACAAAGGCAACTGTTTACTCAGGGTCTCAGGAATTCCTATCTTCCGCAGACTTTACATGTTTCTGTGCCTGAAAAAATGTAAACTATAACGTAAGAAATAACTTTGGCTTCTGCAACAGAGTTGGCTGAACAATTACCTTGGATTGGCCAAGGAGCATTACCAGCTGCTGATGCCCAGGTCTCCACTCTGTCACACCAGGTGGCCATGGATCATTCGCAACGTCTGGCTGTCTTTTCCTTTTCCTCCCACCAAGGCAAACAGTACTGCAGAGGCAAGTAACATAACCGCCCCAATGGGGTTACTCTCTGAACCTAACACCACCTCTCCCCTCTCGAACAGTACAATTTGTTTCTAACGAGTCCTGTACCCACAAGTATCTTATAAAATAGTCTTTCAGCCTTGAATCTGATTTACTACTATGTAAATATCACCTTCCCCCCGCCCACTACAATGCTTTTCATTGCTTCTAGATTCAAAGAAAAGAGAAAACTAAAGTCCTGTGCAGAAAATAAGTTTATAAAACCACTGCTCAAAACACGATCTCTCTTTTTTTTTATAGCTTGCCTGTATCAATTATCCTGGAAATAACCCCATTCCAAGCAATCTCATGGTGCTAATTAGTAAGAAAATTGGAATTACTGAAAGATGAAGATCACACATTACCTTCAAATTGCTCTTTCATTTCAGTTCCCGGGTTGGAGATATAAATATTTTAAAGTATATTCTTGTTCATAGGTTGCCTTCTGAGCATCTGTTCAAGACTTACTTGTAGACTCAAACAAAGACGACTTTCACTTTTAAAATTCTACCTAAAGTACAAGTATCAAAAACTTCACAAACTCACCTTAATATCAAGATTTAAAATAAACTCCCACTAATTTATCCAAAAACAATATTCCAGGCTATCTTTAAAAAGAGAAACTGAATATTTCCAATTACAAATATAATTTGGTAGGGAGCTGGTATTCAAAATACACGACAAACTCTTTACAAATCAGTAATGAAAATAAGAACCAAATGAAAAAAGTAGGTAAAGGGAGACTTTTGGTTTCAGCTCAGATCATTAGGGAGAATGAAAGTCACAGAGCAAACTGCCACTCGGAAATCAGAAAAAAAACTGGGGAACAGAGAGATTCATGGCCAAGATCAGCTTAGCAGAAGCAGAAGCTGCTGAAGGCAGAAGAAGCTTGTAGGAAAACCTAAATGGTAACTCTAATGAATTGATGGTGACTGAATGTGGAAGTCTGAGAGTCAAAAACCTCCTGAGCCCCAGTCCTAAAGGGAGGCCCCAGCACATTCCTCCCACCAAATTCTCATGGTGAAGATGGGAGAAAAATTCCCTAGGGTTTGCAGTAGGAGAATAGAGAAACAACCATTTTGAAATACGTAAGTCAAGAGCTTTTTCTCTAACCGAGGGCTGCCCTCTAAGAGAAGTAGCTTTAAATAGAGCCCTATTGGACCTGGGGAAACAGCAGTGAGGTTAACTCCAGCCCCTGCTAGCCTTCCTGACCAACTAAGGAAGAAAGGGGAAAAAAGGAGGCTAAGAAATGCTTATGGAAGTCATTAGAGCCCAGGACTCAGGCCCACTAAAAAAAAACAGACACTTAACCATCAAGATCACAGAACAACTCACCACCAATGGGGTGCCAGTGAAGTAACAGTGGTCATAGCTGAGAGATGCACATCAAAGACTCCAAGAAGGTTCTTAAAGAGCCAGAGAAGGAGGCAAGGGAGGGGAGAGACATGAAAGTTTCTGAAGCCTCTGACACTGACAGCTATAGCAAACATTCAACACAGCCCACTCCTAGCTACCTTAACATAAAACCTCACACTAAAAGCCTGATTACATCAGTTCCTATTACCCAATAAATATGTCCATATTTCAACAAAAATAATTACAAGACATGATAAGAGAGAAACATGGTCTGAAGAAATAAAGCAATCATAAGAATCAGACACAAATTTATGGAAGCAAAAGAAATACGGAGATTAAAATAAATATGATTAATATGCTCATGGCTCTAGTGGGAAAAGTAGATGACATCTAAGAACCAGGGGATAACATGAGAGAGAGATGGAAACTCAAAGAGAGAATTAAAGTGAAATGCTAGAAATCAAGAACAGTGTAACAGAAATGAAAGATGTCTTTGATGTGCTCATCAGTGGATTGGACATGGCAAAGGAAAAAAAATCAATAAGATTGAAAATACTTTCATGGAAATTATCAAAAGTGAACAAAATATCCAAGAACTGTGGAGCAAGACAAAAGGTGTAGCAAACACATGATGGAAAACACCAGAAGAGCAAAGAGAGGAAGAAGAAATATTCAAAGTAATAATAGCTGAAAATTCTCCAGTATTAATGAAAAAACACCAGACCACATACCCAGGATGCTCAGAGAACACCAAACAAAGTAAATCCCCAAAAGATCTACATGTTGCATTAATACTCAAACAGCAAAAGCCAAAGATAAAGATACTGAAAAGAGCCAGAGGGGAGAAAAAAAGAACCTTGTCTACAGAGGACAAGGATATGAAATACAGCAGACACCTCATCAGAAATCATGCAAGCAGAAGAGAGTGGTTGGGGGGGGGGGGATGGTTAAAAAGAAAAACTCACCACCCTAGAATTCTGTAGCTGGTAAAACTATACTTCAAAACTGAAAAGAAATAAGAACAAAACACTCAAACTCAAGGAATCTGCTGCCCAGCAGGCCTGTCTTGTAAAAAGTATTAAAAGAAGTTCTTTAGAAAAAAGGAAATTTATGTAGGTCAGGCACTCATAGAAGGAATAAATAAACATGAAACAAAATTAGGTGCCTGGGTGGCTCAGTAGGTTAAGTATCTGACTCTTGATATTGGCTCAGGTCATGATATCATGGTCCTGAGATCAGCCCTCCACACTCAGCTGTGAGTCTGCTTGAGGATTCTCTCTCCCTCTCCCCCTAACCATTATGCTCTCACTCACATTCTCTCTAAATATTTTTTTTAAAAAGCCATAAAATAAAATCTTTTATTTTTCTTAATTGACCAGATAACTGTTCAAAATAATAGGAGTACAAAGTGCTGAGTTAGTAAAGAATATGAGTAAGTGAAATGAATTAAAGCAATGTTTAAAAAGGATGAGAAAAAAGGAATTGAATATATTCTCCTATAAAGTACTACCTGTGAAAAGGTGTAATGTTATTTCAAAGTGGACCTAGATTAGATATAAATGAATATAGTGAATTTTGGGACAAGCACAAAAAAATCTTTATAAAAACGTATATGGAGAGGGTTGTCTGGGGGCTCAGTTGGTTCAAGCATCTGCCTTCAGCTCATGTCATGACCCCAAAGTCCTGGAATCGAGCCCTGCATTGGGCTCTCTGCTCAGTGGGGAGTCTGCTTCTCCTTCTCCCTCTGCCCCACCCCCTGCTCCTTCTCTCTCAAAACTAAAACATTTAATAAAAAAAAAAAAAGTATATGGGGCAGCCCCGGTGGCGCAGCAGTTTAGCGCTGGCTGCAGCCCGGGGTGTGATCCTGGAGACCCGGGATCGAGTCCCACATCGGGCTCCCTGCATGGAGCCTGCTTCTCCCTCTGCCTGTGTCTCTGCCTCTCTCTCGCTCTCTCTGAATGAATAAATAAATAAATCTATAAAAAAAAATAAAGTATATGGATATGCTAAGAAAGAATGGAATCACATAAAATGTTAAACTAAAAGCAGAGAATGGAAGAGAAAGAGAGGGTCATAAAAATATAAAAAGAACAACTGTAATGAGTGGAAATCAGTTGCAGATATGGTGAATATTAACCTAACTACATCAACAATTATCTAAAATGTAGATGGTCTAAATATGCCAATTAAAATAAGAGACTGGAGGTGCCTGGGTGGCTCAGTGGATCTGCCTTCCACTCAGGTCATAATCCTGGGGTCTTGGGATCAAGTCCCGCATCAGGCCCCCTGCTCAGTGGGGAGCCTGGTTCCCCCTCTGCCCATGCCTCTGCCTCTCCTTCTGTGTCTTTCATGACTAAATAAAATCAATCAAGCAAGCAATCAAACCAGAGACTGTGAGAGCAGATAAAAAGAGGATCCAACTATATGCTTTCTACAAGATATCTACTTTAAATATAAGCACACATGTAGAAGAGAAGTAACAGAAGGGAGAAAGAAACCAGGTCTACACCACCCAAAAAAAAAGATGAAGAACCCATATCAATTTCAGACAAGGCAGATGGCAGAATGAGGAAAATTCTCAGGGATAAAAGAAGGTATTACATAGTGAAAAAGGGATCAATTCTCTGAGAACACAGAACAATCCTTACTGTGTAGGTATGTGCCTAACAAGAGAGGACCAAAATATGTGAGGCAGAACTGATAACATCCAAGGAGTCATGGATAAACACACTAGCACCCTTAGAAACTTCAATAGCCTTCTACACAGTAATTGACAGATCCAATAGGCAGAAAATCAGTGTGGATACAGTTGAACACAACAGCACAAACCAACTGGATCTAACACTTCATCTAACATAGCAGTACATACAGTCTTTTCATACTCACAAAGAACCAAACAGACCACATCCTGGCCATAAAACACACTGTAACAATCTAAAAGAATGGATATCACACACCATTAGCTTAGACCACATGGAGTTAAGTCAGTAAGAGAAATACAGCAGAAAAATCTCTATACATTTGGAAATTAAATAAATGAGTTAAAGTTGAGGCATTGAGAGAAATTTTTAAATATTCTGAACTAAATGAAAATACAACTTATCCAAATTTGTGGAATGCTGCAAAGGAGAGGTTAGAGAAAGATTTCAGCATTGAAGACATATGTTAAAAAGAAAGACAGAGTGAGAGAGTGAGAGTGAGAGAGAGAGAGACAAAGAAAACTAAAATCAGTAACTTAAGCTTCTATCTTAGGAAACTAGAGCAAGAAGAGCTAGGAGAAGAAAAGGAAGAATAAAATAGAAATCTATGGAATTGAAACAGGAAAACAGGGCACCTAGGTGGCTCACTCGGATAAGCATCTGACTCTTGGATTTGGCTCAGGGCATAATCTCAGGGTCATAAGATTGAGCCCTGAGTCAAGCTCTACACTCAGCAGGTGAGTCTCCTTGAGATTCTCTCTCTCTCTCTTCCTCTCCTCTGCTCCTTCTCTCCCTTTCTGAGAGGGAGGGAGGGAGGAAAAGAGGGAGGGAGGGAGGAAGAGAGGGAGGGAGGGAGGGAGGGAGGGAGGGAAGGAAGGAAGGAAGGAAGGAAGGAAGGAAGGAAGGAAGGAAGGAAGGAAGGAAGGAAGAAGAAGAAAGAAAGAAAAAGAAAAGAACAGAAAAGAAAAGAAAAGAAAAGGAAAGAAAGAAAGAAAGTAAAGAAAGAAGAAAGGAAAGAAAGAAAGAAGAAAGCAAGAACAAAGAGAGAGAGAAAGAAGAAAGAAGACAGAAAGAAAGAAAGAACGAAAGAAAGAAAGAAGAAGAGCGAAAAGAAAGAAAGATGAAAGAAAGAAACGAGAAAAGAAAAAGAAAAGGAAAAGAAAAAGAAAGAAGCAAAAGGAAGAAAGAAAGAAAAGAAAAGAAAAGAAAAGAAACGAAACGAAAAGAAGAAAGAAAAGAAAAGAAAGACAAAAAAAGACAGGAAGAAAGAAGGCAAGAAGAGAGGCAGACAGAAGGCAGGCTGATGACTCAGCCATTGGGCGTCTCCCTTTGGCTCAGGGCATGATCATGGATTCCTGGGATCCAATCCCACATCCAGCTCCCTACATGGAGCCTGCTTCTCCCTCTGCCTATGTCTCTGCCTCTCACTTTCCCTGTGTCTCTCATGAATAAATATATAAAATCAAGAGGAAGGGAGGGAGGGGAAGGAGGAAGGGAGGGAGGGAAGAGAAGGAAAGAAAGAAAGAAAAGAAAGAAAAAGAAAAGAAAGAAAGAAAGCACGCATGCCTGGATGGTTCAGTGGTTGGGTGTCTCCCTTTGGTTCAGGGCATGATCCTGGAGTCGCAGGATAGAGTCCCACATCCGGCTCCCTACATGGAGCCTACTTCTCCCTTGCTGATGTCTCTGCCTCCCTCTCCCCCATCCCTCCACCCCCATCTCTCATGAATAAATACATAAAATCAAGAAGAAGGAGAGAGAGAGAGAGAGAGAGAGAGAGAGAGAGAAACCATTGAGAAAAAAACAAAAAAGCCAAAAGCTGGTTCTTTCAAATGATTAATAAAATTGATAAACCTACAGCCAGGCTAGCCAAGAAAACATGAGAAAAGACACAAATTACTAATATCAGAAATGAAAGAAGAGTCATCACTATGGATCCCATGGAGATTAAAAATAAAAAGTAACAAATAATGCTATGCCCTCAAATTTGAGGACTGACATGACATGCACCAATTCTGTAGAAGACACAAGTAACAAAAACTCTTACACAAGGAGAAATAGGTGATCTAAACAGGCCTATAACTAATAGAGAAATTAAATCAACAGTTAGTAACCTTCCCAAACAGCAAGCACTGAACCCTGACGGCTTCACTGGCAAACTTAAGGGAAAAAATAATTATCCCAATTCTCAAACTCTTTCAGAAAAAATAAAACAGAGGCTGTACTTCCTAACTCATTCTGTAAGGCCAGCCTTATCCTACTATCAAAACCAGATAAAGACAGAAGAAAGGAAAACTACAAACTATTATCTGTTATGGGCAGAAATGCAAAACTCCTCAACAAAATATCAGCAAATTCAACAACATATACTATGGATGCCATACCAAAACCAATGGGATTTTTTTCTTCCAGGAATGCACACGCTGGTACAATATTCAGAAGTATTAATGTAATCCATCATTCCAACAAGATAAAAAATATCTATGTGATCATTTCAACAGATGTAAAAAAATTATTAAGAAAAAATCCAACACGTATTCATGATAAAAGTTATCACCAAACTGGGAATAGAGGGGACTTCCTCACTTTGATAAAGAACATGTATAAAATACCTAGAGCAAACCTACTTAATGGTGAAAAACTAGATTCTTTC
Organism: Canis lupus dingo; assembly: GCF_003254725.2. Classification (NCBI taxonomy): domain Eukaryota; kingdom Metazoa; phylum Chordata; class Mammalia; order Carnivora; family Canidae; genus Canis; species Canis lupus. The sequence goes on along the minus strand of NC_064244.1, from coordinate 16,125,087 downwards.
CCTATAAGATTGGTAACAAGGCAAGGATGTCCCCTCTCCACCTCTAGTAAATATTCAGTACTTAAGGAGAAGTCCTAGCTAATCCTCTAAGACAGCAAAAGAAAATAAAGGTTTTATACGTATTGGGAAGGAATGGTAAAACTGCCTTTATTCACAGACAACATGATTATGTACATAGAAAATCCTAAAGAACTAAAAAAAAAAACTCTGGGAACTAGTGATTGTAGCAAGGATTCAGGATGCAAACTTCATGTACAAATATCAATTACTTTTCTATATACCTGTGTTCTATGAAAGAGAGGAGGAAAAGGCTGCCAAGTCCAGCTTGATGAGAAATGGCTTATTAAGGGGACTTATGTACAGAAGTGTGTCGTGGGAGGCTGAAATATTAGTAGATCTCCACAACCCCACCTCCAGTGAGACCTGCTTTTTGGCCCAAGAAGCTGGGGAGTAACTGCTGGGAGCCCACCCAGGAGGAAATGTTTGAAAATATAATCCTATCTCTAGAGCAGATGAGGGACATTTATGGGTGTACTTAAGGGTATGACCAGGCAAAAAGAAAGAATATGAGAGGGACCTGTGCTCCAGAAGGCTTCAGGCCACAGAGAGCCATCAGCATGGTGGGTCTGCCCAAGATAGCATTGTTTACACCGCCATTGGACAACGGGAATTTGAAATTAAAAACCAAATACCATTTACATTAGTGCCCAAAACAAAACTCAGGTATAAATCTAACAAATGTGTACAGAATCTAAATTAGTATAAAACTCAGGTGAAAGAAATCAAAGATGATCTCAATAAATAAATTCCATGTTTACAGACAAGAATACATAATATGGTTAAGATGTCAGTTCTTCTCAACTTGATTTACATATACAACACAACCCCAACCAAAATCCTAGCAAGTTATCACATATATATGACAAACTCATTCTCAATTTTATATGAATAGGCAAAAAACCCAGAATAGCTGACACAGTAAAGTCAAAGGACTGACCAACCAATTTCAAGATTTCCTATAAAGCTACAGTAATAAAGACACAGCAGTACTGGAGAAAGAACAGATAAATAGATCAATAGAACATAACAGAGACCGGAATAAAACCCACACAATTACAATCAACTGGTCTTTGGCAGGGGAGCAAAGACAATTCAGTGAAGTAAGGTCAGTCTTTTCAAATACTGATGCTAGAACAACTGGATAGTCACATGCAGAAATTTGAGTCTAGACAACTCAAAGTAGATCACAGAACTAAATATAAATACAAATCTGTACAACTCCTAGAAGACAACGGAGGAGAAAATCTAGGTGACTTTGAGCATGGCAAAGAGTTTTTCCATGCAACTCCAAAAAGCCCAAGGTATGAAAGAGAAATGGTGAAGTTGGACATTATTAAAATTAAGAACTTCTGTTCTGTGAAAGAAACCATTAAGAGAATGAAGAAACAAGCCACAGATTAGAACAAAATATTTGCAGAACACATATCTAATAAAAGACTTGTATCCAAAAAAAGACAACTGTTAAAACTCAATAATAAGGAGAAAATGCAACTCAGTTAAAAAATGGGCAAAAAGGGATCCCTGGGTGGCGCAGCGGTTTGGCGCCTGCCTTTGGCTCAGGGCACGATCCTGGAGACCCGGGATCGAATCCCACGTCGGGCTCCCGGTGCATGGAGCCTGCTTCTCCCTCTGCCTGTGTCTCTGCCTCTCTCTCTCTCTGTGACTATCATAAATAAATAAATAATACCTTTAAAAAAAAATGGGCAAAAAATCTGAAAAGACACTTATGTAAATCTAAGACTGTTCTAAAAAGTAGTCTATTTCAAAGGAATCCAATGAGAAAAAAAAAAAACTGGGCAAAGAATCCAAATAGACATTTCTACAAAGATGATACACAAATCCCAATAAACACACAAAAAGATATTTAACTTCATCAGTCATCAGGGAAATGCAAACCACAGCAACAAGGAGGTATCATGTCCCACCTTTTAGAATGGTGAGAAAAAAAAGCAAATAAAAGCAAGTGTTGGCTAAAACAAGTGTTGGTGGGGCACTTCAGTGGCTCAGTTGGTTAAACAGCTGACTCTTGATTTTGACTCAAGTCATGATCTCAGGGTCGTGTGAGATTGAGCCCCCAAATCAGGTTCTGTGTTCACAAGGAGTCGGCTTGAGATTCCCTCTCTGCCCCTCTCCCTCACCACGGCCCACCTCCCTGCTCGCTCTCTTGCTCTCTCTCTCAAATAAATAAAATCTTTTTTAAAAATAGGGTTGGAAAGCATACAGAAATCAGAAGCCTCACACACTGCTGGTGAGAATACAAAACAGTGGAGCCACCTTGGGAAACTGCTGGTTCTTCAAAATGTTAAACACAGAGTTAGCATTTGACCCAGCAATTCCACTCCTAGGTACGTGCCCTCAGAAATGAAAATATGTCCACATAAATACCTGTATGTGAATATTCTTAGCAGCATTATTCATAATAGGCAATAGGTGGAAACAACCCAAATGTCCAATGCAGGATAAAAAGGTAAACAAGGCTGGTATATCCATAAATACTACTGGGCCATAAAAAGGTATGAAGTATTGCTACGTGTTATCTTGTGGATTAAGTTAAGTGACAGGAGTCAATCGCAAACAAAGCCACACATTATATGATTCCATTTACATGAATTGTCCAGAACAGGTAAATAAAAACAGAAATTAGATTAGTGGTTGCATAGGGCTGGAGTGAGAAAGGGTAGGAGGATGAAGGATTAGGGGTGGACAGTTACATGACACAGAGGTTTTTTGGAAGATTAAATTATTCTAGAATCGTGGTGGTGGCTGCATCACTTTGCATACACTTCACATCCTTGTACGTATACTTGAAATGGGTAAACTGATATATGTCTCAATAAAGTGGTTACAGAGAGTGTTACTATCTAAATGTTGATGATACCCCAATCAGAGTTGTGAGACTTCACAAACAGAAATAAAAAATAAAAAACAGCACAGTTCGTAAGTCCACTAAAAAATAAATAAATTACTGTTTCTCTTAAGTTCAAATTAAACTGGATGCCTTGTATTTTATCTGGCAACCTGACTCCCAAGTCTATTTATTACCTCCAACCTAGAACTTACTAATTATCCTCAATTCAAGATCCACGTATCCAACTACACAGTAGGACGTTCTACTTGGTTAACTGCCAAATAGCAAATGAACATAAAACTAAAATCACCTTTCTTATGAGGAGATATTCAATTATGTCAGAAGTGGTATGTCAGGGCTTGTGCAGGTCTCTGGAGCCCTCTCTCAACCCCCGATGGCCTGGCATCAACAATCTGGTGGTTGGATTAGTGGATGTGGTGTCTAGGAGCTGAGGTTTAACCAACACGGGGGAGGAGTTTCAATACGTTGAGAAACATCACCCTGCTGGTGAGGGCAGGCTGAGCATCCAACTCTCTTTCTCAAAACAAAAATCACCTTTCTTCCCTCACCCATGGCTTCATTGCCATCGTCTTGACCTGGAAATCTCTAGGCCCATCCCATCTCCATAGCAACTAAATTTTATTTCTAAAAAAAAAACAACAACAACAACAACAAAAAAACAGTCTGATATCGTCATTCTGCTGCTTTAACCCTTTCAACATAGTGGCTCCTACCATGTTCAAATAAAGTCAAAGCCATTTAAGAAGAGGTCTCTGCCTGGGCCCCTGGGTGGCTCAGTTGGTTATGCCCCAACTCCTGCTTTGGGCTCAGGTCCTGATCTCAGTGCTGTGAGGCTGGATCCTTCATAGGGCTCCACACTCAGTGGAGAGTCTGCTAAAGTTTCTCTCTCCATCTCCCTCTGCTCATTCCAGCACTTATCTACGTTCTCTCATATGCTCACGTGCAGCTCTCTTTCTCTCTCTTGCTTGCTCGCTCTAAAATTAATAAATCTTAAAAAAAAAAGAAGAGATCCTGGCTTACCTTCTTTTGCTATACTTTGCACTGCTCCCCACACCCTTCCTTACCTCATGTATTAGCCAAGAGAAACTGCCAGGCTCCTTCTTAAAGGCACAGTGTAGGCTCTTGCCCCTAGGTGCTTGGGTTCCTTCTGCCTAGCGCCACCCCATAAATTCTTACCTGAGCAATGCCTACTCAACATTCAGGTCTCAGCTTAAAATGCCCAATCCTCCATGAGCCCCTGAGGTCAGCACTGAGTTAGGCACCTTGTGCCCTCATAAAAAGTTCTACACACAACCTATCGTAGCATATTGTAACTGCCCATCCCCCCCAGTTTACAACCTCCCCGGGAGACTGCAGACTGCAAGCTAGGGACTATTCAACTGGATATTGTAGCCCTAGTGGTCTATACAGTGTCTGGCACATAGTAAGAACTCATCAAAGACAATACGATTAAGACAATCATCAAAAGTTACAATTATGTAAGGGGAGACTGAGTAGCTCAGTCGGTTAAGCACCCAACTCTTAACCTCAGCTCAGGTCTTGATCTCAGGGTACTCAGTTCAAGCCCCATACTAGGGCTCCATGCTGGGCCTGGAGCCTACCTTAAAAAAAGAAGTTACAATTATGGGATAAGGGTATGGTTGAGCATTATCATTACCCCTTTAAGACCGAAATCACAGGGGATCCCTGGGTGGCGCAGCGGTTTAGCGCCTGCCTTTGGCCCAGGGCGCGATCCTGGAGACCCGGGATCGAATCCCACGTCAGGCTCCCAGTGCATGGAGCCTTCTTCTCCCTCTGCCTGTGTCTCTGCCTCTCTCTCTCTCTCTCTCTCTCTGTGTGTGACTATCATAAAAAAAAAAAAGACCGAATTCACAGAAATACAATAATTAAACCCCATCAAGAGAACTTTCTTGAAAATAATCAACTTGTGTTTTGTTGAAATACTTCAGAATCCTTAAAACAAGGATAAAATTCACCTTTTTTTTCCTCCTGCTCATACACATGTATGCAACTATTTGAAAGGGTACAGAGAATATGTGCAACTTTTTTTTTTTAATTTTTATTTATTTATGATAGTCACACAGAGAGAAAGAGAGAGAGGCAGAGACACAGGCAGAGGGAGAAGCAGGCTCCACGCACCAGGAGCCCGATGTGGGATTCGATCCCGGGTCTCCAGGATCGCGCCCTGGGCCAAAGGCAGGCGCCAAACCGCTACGCCACCCAGGGATCCCAATATGTGCAACTTTTTAAAAGGTCCTAACAACTTGGTATTCTTATCCTGGAAACCCAACACAAATGTGAAATACAAACAAAAATTTCTTGAGGAAACAGAAGTAGCAATCTTATTTAAAATAAATAAGGATGTCTTTATGCTGTATCTTCTAAAATAAACCAGATCACAAAAATACATACAATACAAATTTAAAAATTTAAAGCCAAGAAATCTCACCAGAAAAAAAAACACAAGGGTGTAAGATAAATTTAGAAATGGGGCTAAATGGGACACAAACTGTATGCTTCATGGTTCTGTATATTTGTGAATAACAGGTCCAAAGTGTGGCTCTCTACTTACTGGTGACCACATTCCCTGTGTTATGTGAATACCAATATTCTTAT